>NW_009952263.1:7517027-7521881 GCF_000747805.2 Chaetura pelagica | reverse complement strand
GGAAAGAGATAGAGCAGATAGTCACTGGGAGTTACGCAAGGCCAACACAGCTGATAGACATGGCCCATCCTGATGTTCTGCACGCCGGTGCAGCTGGGGTGACTGAGGTCCACCTGTAGGGGAGCAGACTCTTCTGCCTACCTAACCTGCAGTTCACAACAGGAAAGCACGAGGTGGCGAGAGCAAACTTTTGTGAACCCACAGCTGTGAAGACATGTTTCCAATGATGCTTTACCACAGCTCAGAGCCAGGAGTTAGCCTAGCCTCCTGTGAAAGGAAGCCTTTTTACAGCCTGTCCTAATCACAGCATACACAAATGCACACCTTCTCAGAGGAAAAGTGATCGCCATAGAGATCACTGGATACTGGTGTTCTAAATAAATAGCTAAAAGGTGGCCTTGGCATAAATACTAAGTGTTAGCGCGTCCCTCAGCCTGTCTGAACACCTAACACCAATCCCCTACCAGAACTGTGAAAACTAAGGTCTACGAACTTCTGCAGTGATACACCAGTGTGCATGGGAGGAAAGGCAGGCCCAGCAAGTTTAAAAGGAGATATTTACAATTCAGACGGTGCCTGAGGAATTTTACTATGCTCTACTACTACTACACTCTACTATTACTATGCTATTTCCTAAGAAATCGCACCAGATTACAAAGGCTGAGGGTAGATTACAGCTGGTAGATGGCATGAGGATGAGATCAGAGCATATGAACAAAATCAGTACTGGCACGTCTCTTTAAAATTAATCTCTATCAAGGTTTATACTTACTGAGAGCAATGCAGTGCAGAAACCATGAGGAAGTCAACATTTGCAAAGCAACAAAACGGATATCAATTAAGTAATGAAGTGTTGGTGATAACTGTGGTAAACTTAGATGCCACAGGATGGCAAATGTTTGAAAACACCTACATTTTAGAAGGGAACATTATAGTACATCCTTTTTGAAGTAACAGTTACAAGTTGTGGTCAGGGCTGTTGAGAGTTCATGATACCACTCACATGGGAACTGACAAGCTAACCAAGTTAAATGTAAAAATTTCAAAATCTGAGGGGAAAAGGGGCCTCTCAGGTAGATGTTATTGATGGAATCTTCTGATGGAGGAT
This sequence comes from Chaetura pelagica, assembly GCF_000747805.2. Lineage (NCBI taxonomy): Eukaryota > Metazoa > Chordata > Aves > Apodiformes > Apodidae > Chaetura > Chaetura pelagica. The sequence continues at coordinate 7,520,773 of NW_009952263.1, read as the reverse complement.
TTAGGGAAGCTTTCTGCAAACGGAGGATTATTCTGACTACAGTTACCTCCAGTTGAGATGCCAGCTACTTGGACACGTTAGTCTAAGATTAAAAGAAACCTCAGAAGAGTTTTCTGACATGGACTTTATAAAGTTGCAACATTTCAGTATAACAAGCAATAAACATGTAAGTTACTCTTTAACCATCAAACTGTTTTACTAGACTTTTTTTTTCTTTTTTCTTTTTTTCTTTTTTTTTAGAATCAGTAGCAACTTTGTGACAACCAAAGTTTAAAAAATGCACTTGATTGCATAGTGACAGATTTGCAGAACATTTTTCATCACACACACATATGTGCTTTCAGTTATTAATAAAATGCTTCTGCCCTTAATCTGCCGTTGCCTGAATATACAATTTCAGTGACTTGGATAGACAAATACTGTTAAGGAATTCTGTTTTCCTTGTTTTAGATGCAATTCAACTACACAAAGTAAAACTGAATACTACATCTTTAAAACTGGCTTCTACATGCTACAGAAAGGAATACCAAATCATTTTTCTATTAAGTTCCTCTTGGAGTGGAACGATAACAAAACTTTCTTTTCTTCCTTACTCCCCCCCCTTCCTTTTTTCCTCTTTTTAAACAAGGAAGAGCCAGCTGCCCTGGATAATACCACAGGTAGATATTAAAATGGAGACAGCCATTATTTAGTGGCGACAGGAATATAAATACATGCACTAACCTATAAACTGGTGTTTACTTCAGGAAAGTAAGTCATATTTTTCTTCTGATTGCCGTGCTGTCAGTTTAATGCAGCGTAAATAAACAGTAGGTGCATGATAGCTTTAAGTAGAAAGTGTTCATTCCAAAAGAGAAGCAGATTACTGAAGCCTGATGCCTATAATGGCAAAAGCAGAGCTTCCATTTCACCTGAAAATACAGTCTTCTGTGCTAAGAGACTTGTGGCTTTTCTATTAAATTAATTTGTCAGAATTCTATGAAAAATACTACGCACTCAAAGAACTTTACCAAAAACATTCATTTTTGCAGCCCTCAACTTGAACCATTTGAAAAAACAAAAGCCAATCACTCCTCTGTAATTTCATCATCCCATTGCTCTAAATGAAAGCTTCATATAATCAACCTAATATAACAGAAAATAAAATGATATATAGATTTGCCTATACTTTGAGTTATTTTGTTCTTATAAATATATTCCCTGACTGAAAGTAAAAAAATTCCCCTCTGGAAAAAGCAATGATTTCTGAGAAAATTGTATATACACTCTACATCTATTAACATAAATTATAAGAAAGTAAAATGTTCCAGATGTGTTTAAACTGTTGTAGAAGGAAAGTCTGTGGCTTCACTGGATATATATTAAAAATATCTAGAGAGAGCAATGGCAGTTATGTACAAGAAGGCAATAAAATCTTCAGTATTATCTATGTTAAAGTAGCGTAGTTCCTAGAAATATGACTAAAACATTTCAGAAGTCATATTTCTTCTAATTTTAATTCAGATATCTACTTTTATTATATTTTACTATATTTTGCTAACTATTTTATTAATAAAATTATCTCCTTGATTTTTATTTTTTTTTCAAATACAGCTGGAAACCCTAAGAAGGACCTCAATTTTATCTGACAATGATAAGATTAAAAAACTGGTGACAGTAAAAGGTAACAATACTTCAAAAAATGGACCAGTTGATACCATTAAAAGGTTGGTGGGTTTTTTTTAACCAAGAACATCAGACTTCTGAATTGCAGTCACAGATATTTAAAGCCCTCTCTATCCCAAACCTGAAATGTGCAATGAGTTGGTGCTTACTCAGGACTTTCCTACTCTTCAGAGGTTTTTGTGCTGAAGGAGTGGACGTGCCTGCAGCCCCTGCAGGACTGAATCTGGTGGTGCCCATGGGGTGCAGGTAGGGCTGCAGGTAGGGCTGGCACTGCCTGTCCTACCTTGGAAAGCACAGCAAGAGAGGGCAGGTACTCCTCAGATGACCTGCTGGGCCTACACTGCAAACCAAAAAGGTGCCCCTGCTGCCTTACAAACCTTGGCCATCGTGGCAGAGCCTCTCTGCCTCTCATTCTGCCAAAGCAGCACGTCCCATTAGCGAGTTACGGAGCGACTGCTTTGCAGTGCTTTCGGGGGGGTGCCCAGCAGCAGGTTAGGATTCCTGCCTATCGCTCCAGTAACAGGAGAGGAGAAGCTGCGAGAGTTGCTTTCCTATTTAAAGTATTAAGAACAAAGAATCTAAAAAGGAAGCGGCCAGTTTTTCAAAGTGTATGCACAAAAAAGCATTCCATTTAAATATTTTTTGTCCCAGTAAACTCTTTTGCATACAAAGGACTTATTTATTACATATTTGAACTTGTGGGAAAAAGGGAAAGAATGCACTGATTCCTGGAATAACTCTACAATCTTTTCGGAGACTTCACTCTTCTGTGCTCTTGTTCTACTCAGAATAGTTTTATTCCAGGGACAGAGGAATTCCTTGGAGTCAGTTGTTTCTTTTCCACTAGTTGTTGGTATTCAGGAGTGGGCATACATAGCATACTAGCCAGTGATTTTAATTCCTCTTCTATTGCCTTATTATGTGTGTGCTATCTGTTGAGACGCATACTTATGTGTGAACATGTTACATTTTCTGCCTAGTTATTTGGTTACCTACTCTACATGATTAGACATTTCTGTGCAAACCATTGCTTCAACTTGAAAAGCAAGGTAATACCAATCACAATCTCAACTAGAAAATGAATTAGAAAATGAGTGTATGTATAAATGTGTTAAAGAGCATACAGAAATATGGAATGGAAAAGCACTCTAAATTGTACAAATAGTGCTGCAGAGTAATTAGAAGATACAAATTGCAAAGAACATCTTACATTCATGTCTTTACACTCTACACTTACTGTTTCAAGTTGTTTTTGAATAGTGCGCCTGATTTGACACATTTCTATCTGGTGATTGTGTTAAATGCTTGAAGAGATAGTGAAATATCCAAGCATTCCTTGTGCTAACTACAGCTGAAATTTTACACTTATTGTAACCTTTTCTAACAATGTGAGAAAAACAGAGTAAATATATTAAATTTGTTTCACAACAGATGCTTAGGTTGTTAATATTTAAGATGCCTATTCATGCTATTCCTGTCTGCACATTTGTCAAAAATGTAAGCTTGAATGCTAATGTTTGCCAGCAGACTACAGCAGACAAATATACGAATGCACTGTACCAAAAGAATATAAACTAGAAATACGGGACTGCTGCTAACTCCCACCCAAGCAGCATGGACCAGAATGAAAGGGCACGACCGGATCATATGTCCTGGAGTCCCTGCAGCTGAATTGGTGAATTATTTTCACCGAAGCGCTGCACTCAGCTGAACTGACCAAGATCAGCAGAGAGCTTTTCCCTCAGTTTAAACTCATCTCAGCTTAAAAGCTGGTGCAAAGTATTTCATGAAACTTGCATTTTAGCGAAGTTTCGCTCGCAGTCAGAGAAGCCAGGAGACCGGCAGAGGGAAACTCTGGACCGGGCAGGTGCCTGTCAGGAGCGCTCCCGCGGGCAGCGAGCGGAGAAGGCGACAAAAGGACGACGGTGTGAGCGAAACCTCGGGTGGCGGGTTTGAAGACGGAGCGGAAAAATCAAAAATAAAATCCTGGAGCAACAGAGGCGAGTTCCTGGCACTGCTCCCTGTGACAGCGGCAGCGCCGGGTCGTGCGACGGGCGGGCATGGGGGGGGAACGTGCCACC
>NW_009952263.1:7505744-7515190 GCF_000747805.2 Chaetura pelagica | reverse complement strand
GGGGTCTGGCCAGGTATCCCCGGGGTCTGGCCAGGTATCCCCGGGGTCTGGCCAGGTATCCCCCGGGGTCTGGCCAGGTATCCCCGGGGTCTGGCCAGGTATCCCCCGGGGCGGCTGCCCGCCCCCCCGCAAGCCCCCGCCGCGGCCGGGTCCCGCCGCGCGTCACCCTAGGTTCTCTCGCCTGATGTTTCACCTGGCACCATGTGCTGAGAATTGCCTTTATTCGTGTAACTTATCTTTGGGGAGGGACTTGTTCTCTCTTCTTTTGTTTTTAAGATCTTCTTTCCCATCTTCGCTGATAGCAGGATTTGGAACTGGAGCTCCTGCGGAGTGAACCTGGCAGTGAGTGCAGGCTTCCCTGAAAGTTGGGGCTGTTTCTTATTCCCTAGGAGACTGAGAAGAGAGGGCACCCTGGATGACAGCCTGATCTCCAGTTGTTATTTGCCTTCACTTTGAGGCAGATTTCCTCTATCAGCTCTGGGAACTGACAGGTACAATTCCTTTGCATGTCTCAGAACCAAGATCAAGACCATAAAGTGGATACGTCAATGCTCTTCCTGGGTAACCGGTGGTACGCCCTTCTATTAATTGCTATTAGAAAGTACAACCTTGTAGCATGGTAATTGAATAATCATTAATCCATGGAGGAGACACAAGCCCAAAGGTTAATAATAGTAATAGCAATTAATAATGCTGCCCTTACCAGTGGGGAAGTATTTTTGTCATAGTTATTAAAGGCACTCCTATGTATACTATGTACAGTGGTGCAAAGTTAGACCTATGTTGAGTACCAAATTACTGCAGCAACACTAGAAATTAATTTACCCCTTTATCTCCATGTTATCAGGCCTCTGACTTTTTCTCCCTTTAAAATGTATCACCCACTACTCTCTCATTTTAAATAGAAGTGCTAAGTCTTTAATCAATTCTGACATTTCCACTAGAAAATAACATCTAGCTCTCTTACACAGATAAAAATTTATTTGCCTCCAGCTGATTTGTTGTAGTGCTTTGGACCTATTCATTTCTCAGAGAGGACTTAGCTTTTTATGATCTTTAGGTACTGTAGGGTAATAAATACAAAGTCAGTACAAAGGGAGCATTCTCACTTCTACAAGTCCTACTATCTGCTTCCGAGAGCTGCCTGCTCCCACAGCTGCTCTGACTGACTGACTGACCGACCAGCATCCTTCTGTTGTCAGAGACCCATCTCCTTTATTTGTATTGCTCTCTTCTGACTGGATGGTCAGTGAATCCTAATAATAAAAATGTTTCATGTTTCAGAAATCTTAATAATTGAGTTACTCATAAATTACAGCTAAGCTATTTGGGTTAGTTGTGTTATCCCCACTTTAAAGGCAGGGAAACTGAAACAGGAAAATTAACACATTTGCCTGAGGCCACACATGGATTTAGGAGTAGATCCAGGACTGGAACTGAATTTAGACCAAGCTGTCTTTTGAAGATCCTCAAGTGCACTATGGAAAACACTTGTTTAAAAAAGAAATGTAACATAAACCTTATTTTTAGTCAATTTTGTATGTTAGTCAATATACACACCCTTTAAAAAAATTCATTTTCTAAATACAAGATTTATCCCGTTTTTTTTTTATTTTAAAGTGTTGTAGTATCTTTCAACTTCGTAGGGGAGTTTACTTTGGAAACAAGAAACGTTAAGTACGAGATGGTGAACAGTAATGGGAACAGAATTGCTTGTTATTAGGTTACCATAAACAATATACAGTGGATGTTACAGTGGAGTTACAGGGCAACAAAATATAATGAGGAATTAGTATAAATAAGGTGCTCGTGCTTATCTAGCATACATCACTTTTCAACTTCATGCTCCTTTGCTGCTTTCAGTACTGAAGTACTTAGCATGGGCCTAAAAATTCAAAGACATACAGGACAACCACATTCTGTGTTGGAGTTATGGTTTAAATCATTAAGCGGTGAGTTTTAAGAAGTTTTGTCATTCATGTCAGTGAAGCAAGATATATATTGCCTGCCCTTTAGCTGTGGCATGTCATCAAAGCTATATTATGGTATGACTGAGCACAGATGGCATGCCTAAAAAGCAGGTGTACAATATAACTTTCCTACTACTGACACGTAGATATTTCCTCTTTCTCAGTGTCCACCCCCAGATGTTTGCTTGCCCAACCTTTTGCAAGAACTGTAGAAAGTCCTGCTCATCCCTAAGAGCTGGAATTGTACAGTCAAAACTCTATACAGAGTAAGTGTTCACATATATTTTTATGTATTTATGCTGACAGCTCCATTCTGAGCTTTTTTAGAGTCCTGATTTGAGGGAAGTGGGTGCAGATCTCACTCAAATAATCTTTCTCCAATACCCATTAGCATTAGCTGCCAAAAAAGAAAGTGGCATATGAATCACGATAAGCCAGTCATGAATTTTTGGATTTAGAGCCTGCTGAGCAACACCAGAAATTCACGGTTTCGAAGTTCCATGAGTTTTAGGGCTTTGAACAATGTGTGAATGTACATTTACCCAAAGACCATTGTATTGATGACCCATCCTGTAAGGACTACAGGCATAACAGATTCAAGGACAATATTAACTGATAATATTTCTGTGCAAGTCTTTCAAGAGAGATAGTGAAAGTGGTGAATCTGCTAATTGAGACTGTATCAGACGCCCTTCCTGAGGTGCCCCTCATTGAAGTGCTACTGTGACATAATGATGTGGAAGTCACTTTTGTGTAAGAAGAGCTATGAGATCCTCTGGGAAATATCACAGATACTTTCCAGTTCCTTTCAGACATGTAAATATCCTTATGTTTAGAGATGAGTAGAGAAGGGTGGGGAGTGAAGTAGAGTGAAGAGTGGAGTGGGATTAAAAGCATCCACATAGATCCAGGAACCAAATAACTACTTGTTTTTTGGGGTGGGTTTTTTTCTGTATCTGATTTTAGGTGGGACTTGAAATTAAATGTTCAATTTTAACAAGAAACACTGCCTGAATATGTACACACTTGAGAATTATGTTGACCCGTCATCTTCTGCCTGCAATTACAGATGATTAACAGAACTCTCAGTAATGCTCAGATACTTATGTTAGTCCCAAATAATACCTTATTAACTATGGTTTATTTCCAGCTTGCAGTATGTATTTCTTATATATGTATATACACATAATGCTATAGTTGTGAAAAACTCTATCTAGCACGTCTTATGATTTCTTGCTTTCTTCATGGTTTACTTTAAACTGAGCACATCAGAAACTGAAAATAACATTTGAGTCCTTTTTCCCCTCTTGACAGCAGCCTGAGTTTTGCAACCTGTTCATACATTAGTACTTGTGAATACACAGAAAAAGCTTGCTCACTAGCATGGTCTACAGTTAGCTGTCTCAGCAGTTTGACGGAATGCTAAGACTTGTTTTGTGTAATTGTGTTCCAACTAGTATTGGCATTATCTGTTATAGATTAAAATGGCAGCGAACAAATACAACCATGTGGCCTTCTCTGTGTATTTTAAATGCAAGTGGCCATTATCAACTTTATCATAACCTTGTCTGGTGTTTCATCTTGCTGGTGGTTCAGTAAAAGAGACTCAGATGACTTATTCTGAACTTCGCTGCTGCTTTAAGTGTATTTCTGCAGTCTTTTGATTATTATACTCTTTGTGGGTTAGACACCAATCTCCTGAGTTTAGGCCTGTGCTGCTTTACTAGCTGAATGCTTCTCACGTAAATTTATTTATTTAAATGGGTATAGTATCAATAATAACAAATTAATTTGTCTGTCTCCAGACTGGCTTAAATTTCCTCTGATCATTCATTGAAGGTTTATGGTTCCAGCCTCCAATGCTACACAGTACTTCAGTCCATGCAGCTTCTCTCCAAGATGGAAACTACCTTCTACTCCATATCTCTGTTACAGGAGATCTTTTTATTACCTAAAAAAATAAACTGCATCCTGTAGATTTCCTCTTCTTTATGGAAGAGAAGATCAAGTTATTGCAGATGCATCAATGACATTAAGCTCACTGTTGTGTTGCCTGATTGCCCTCTCCATCTTCTGTCAATCTAAAATTGTCATTTTAAAAAGCATTGAAGGAGTTGTATTAATATTTGTGTGACCTGCTTTTTCTTCATGATGTCTGCTCTCCTTTTGTCCTCCTTAGTGTCTGGTTTGTCTTGGCTGCTTTTGAAAATTCTGTTGCCTCTAGTGAGGGACTGCCAGATTAAACCAATGAAGAGAAACCAGGTGACTGTCTACTTTCACAAATATGGGTTGTGTATAATAAATTCAAGTTTTGCATCTATGCAAATTAAATCATCATATGATTCTGACTGCATGCATTTTTTATCAAATACGGCATATATTTCACAAATTATATTTAACTTATAGTCATGTTGCTATTCTGAATGCCTAACTAGGAGTTATAAGGTGTGCCACCAGATCTTAGTAAATAGGCTTGTGAACACAGAAGAAATGAGAGAAAATAATCTTTTTTTCCCTTGTATTCCCAGTAAGTCCAATGGAAGGGCTTTTCCTGCTATAGGTAGTAATGCAAACACCTCACAACTGAGCTGTTTAAAGACATAAGTACATCTTGTTATTAGAAATGTAGATATTTTATGAAGGTCTAAATGGAACATGCCTAGAATGAGAACATTTTTAAAGCAACATGTCTTTGGCCTAGAGTTTACCTCATCTAATTAGTAAGGCCTTCCTCTAATGTTTCTGTCATGCAGTGGAAGACATCAGTCACAATGTTAAAATAAGCATTTTACTTCCCCCAAAATATATTTTCACCTCAGGAATATTACAAAGTGAAAATAGAATTTAGCACAATTCTTCCTTCAGGGGTTATCTACAGACAAGGCAGTTTTAATGTAAAGCCCTAAGCCTTGCAATATGATTCCCAACCGTAAGTGCACCATACCTGGAAAAATCAATCTCTCAGCTGAGCTATGACAAGGTTTATGCTGTGAAGGTAACAACTCAATGCTTTCAGTGTTAATTGTCCTTGGCAACTGCTGCTTTTTTTTCATAAATAAAAAATATATTTTGGTGAGCACAAAGATGCCTCTGTCAGTACTTCTGTTTTGGTCAGTAAGAGGGTCTGGATGGTGTGAAATGTAGGACTCAGGTGGAATTCTGGCATGGGAACAACCAGGTGTGATTCAGAAAACACCTGCCTAAACCTCAAAGCATTACGTTTGCTTCTCATTATCCTTGCCTTGGAGTTAGTTCCTTTTCTACCTGGGACTCCTGAGTGGCCTTTCAGGTCCTCTGGATGGATCTAGGACCACAACATTCCTCCACCCAACTGTGCTGGCCAGCTTGACCTCCTGGCCACAGTGGTAAGGATGATACTTAGACAAAAGAACTTTTGTGTGTGTGTGTGTGTGTAGTGTTTTCTGTATTCCACAACAATTTAACACAGGGAAAACAGAAATAATCCCAAGGAAACTCAGTGTGCCCCAGCCTGGGAATAACCTAAACATCAGATTGTGATCTAAAGAATCCTGAATTTGTGCTCAAGGGCACTGTTTCAGCAGAAGGGTCGAGACTGCCTTTGCTAAAACAACCATCAGCCTCATGGTCAGAGTCCTCCCTGAGGTGAGAGGAGTTGTGAATTGGGGCCTTTCAGGGCAGGCGAGATGAATCCCATGGTTGCTTGAGTGCTCTAATCACAGAGTTGTTATATAGAGGGAGATGGGAAGCCAGCTTCTCCTCCAGCTATGTTTTAATAAAACATAAGTTTTGAAGGAAAGATCACAGGAACCTATTTTCATAAAAAGAATCAGGGTGTAGATACCGAGTGGATGAAGGCATCTGTCAGACAGCCCAGGGTAGAGCCCTGTCTTTAGAGGTAACCCTCAGGTAATGCCCTGGCTTTAGAGGGAAGCAGGATTTTAGATTTGGGACAAGCCTCATTTTTTTCCCTGCTTGATTCCAGTCAGCTTCTGTTGAGGTCAAGGCTTGCTGTACTAGGATTTTTCCAGGCTGCCTAGGTGTCTTCCCATGCACCCCGCAGGGAAATCACACTTTCAAAACTGGTTCTGGGTATCTGGTAGGGGACTATGGGCTGAAAAATTTGATGTTGGAGGACCAAAGTTTTCAAAGTGCCAGAATTCTTTACTGGATTAGGCCATAGGCCATATAAATCAAGATCTGTTTATTCATAACAGTTGGTTTCATATTAACACCAATACTTAGTATCTGCTGGTCACTGTTGTCTCAGTAGAGTTTCTGGTCCATTTTTATTTTTTATCACAAAGGACAACAAAGAAAACTGACTGCATATTATTTATAAAGAGAATTCTTACTGTAAGTGAGAAGCTATAATGGCTAGCATGGCCAGACACTCATTGGTTTGAATCTTGTGGGATACAAGGTCAGAATTTTATTTTTATGGAAGCTAACCAGATTAAAATGAAAATACATACTACATTTTTTACCTTATTTAGGAGAAGAGTAATGATGTTCCAATATGCTTATTTTGTCTTTTATTTTGCCTACTTGCAAACTTCCAACAACAGAGGACAATATATTCCTCAAACAAAGTTATCGACGTGTCAGCAGTCCGGAGCACAGATCTGCCCTGCCACGGTGTAACTGAATGCTTTTTGCCACGTATAGGATGTATGAGCACAGTTCAGACAGTCTGTCCCTCAAGTGTTTCCTTCCCCAAACCTGCTTGATACAACTGAAGAGGAGGTTACAAAGCTGCCCTGGAACCCTTCCACTTGTGATCTGCATCCTACAGTATGGAATATTCTAAATATCATGGGCTTACCCTAGCTAACAAGCTGGTTATTCTGGCTATGCATGAAGATACAGATTTGGGTCCTAATTAACATCTGTAGTTTAATCAAACCATTTATGATCCTGAGAAATCTGAACTGTAGACTTTCTGGTTTTTCTGATGACAGTCAAATACCATAAACAAAAAGAAACTAAAATAATGGTTTAGTACCTAAAGTGTTTGTACCAGCTATGGCTGTGGTAACTTTTGTGAAAAATGGGGAATTCTGATCATTATATTTTTCAGCATCTGAAGAAGATTTTAAATATAAGAGACATGAGGATAATAGATTAGGGATCTCACAAAAGTTGTTGGTGTTTAAACATAATTCTGTTTAATTTTACGGGGATTAATTCTCCTGCAGTAACAATGCTGTAAATCTCCAGCTAGGCCCAGTTTTATTATAAAAAAAGTTGGTCCAAAAGAGAAAATCTGGAATAAATTGCTTTGAAAGTGGATTGCCCTGCTTAGACTAGTGACCTAGTGAAACAGTGCAGGACTTTATAATTTTCAATGCAGACAGGTCTTCAATGTTTAAGGAAGCAGGAAGTGTAAAGAGGGCTGTAATTGCATATTCTTTCATAAGAAATATAATTGTTGCTTTCTCCAAACAGATCTCAGACAAATTTTAATAGTGTGCACGCATTGAAAAGCCTCTGAAACACACCCTTCTACCTAATTTGTTCGTATACATTGATATATTCAAATGTATTTGCACCCTCTAATAATAGAGTCCATGTAGAACATTTCTAATGTGCAGGGTTTCTTACTCTTTTTTTTTTTCTTTTAGATTGACTGTGATATAGATAAATATATTGGTTCAGTAAGAAAGTAAGGTTCAGTAAGAAAAAAAAAAAAGTTCAGCAGATGTATTTCTTTTATACTTAAAAGTTTCTATCCTGAAATAAGGGCTTATCATTGCCATGTTTATAGTGGTCAGATTTTACTGCAATTTCAGGCCCATACCATCTTTTGTATTAATTGAAGTATTTCCACTCGTGCAGCATGTTTTTAAAAACTCACAAAGCCCAGTATAATATTTTTTTTTCAGGAAAGTCTGAATTAGTAAAGTACATTTGTGAAGTAGTATAATTTTCTTTGCTGAATTTGAAGGGATCACATCTTGTGTTAAACTAATATCAATATTAATCTTGGTCAATATGAAAAGTGGTGTTGTGCAAAGCCTATAGCAACTACTGAAGTTAAGCAAAGGCACACATGAGCTTTTCCTAACACAGCTTTATCTTTGGTGACTTAAATTCAGTTTTTCTAATTTCTTCATGTTCTTTACTCTTGTTCTAGCCATTACAAAAGAAAAGGTCTTCTTAACTGGCATTAGATGTACGGTTTCCCATGAACCATGGTAACTGAGGCTTGAGATTCATGAATGGTTGTTTAGTTTCCATTAAACTTCCTCAACCTGTAGATCTAAACAAAATAATGACATATGTTGGAAATGAGTAGTGACTGTCCTTCAGCAGATGTGCAAAATTTATATTGTTCTGCAGTGCCATGGACAGGTTTCTTTCAGGACAATTAAGATCGCAAATAGATATACAATCATTTTTATTTCCATTCAGTATCATATTTTCAAAGCCTTGAGTTCTTCTTTCTGGGAAATGTGAAATTAGGAAAACATTAGGTTTTCATTCCAGAACACTCACACCTTTATTTTTTATAAGTCTAAATGTAATAATTACAGATAAGTTTGCAGAAAAGATATACCATGGATAGTGGACTTCTCAGATTCTCCATAATGACCCGACTTTATAACAATCAGCTAAAAAATGTTAAAGGTTTTAGGCTTTGTACCTGTAAAGCCCATGTATTTTTTTGTTTTACTACACACAAAAAAAGCTGCATTCACTGGTAGATTTGACATTGGCTTTAGAATATAAGTACTCATCTGACAGTAACTGGTGTGAGTTCATCAACTCCTTTTATATCTTTCACTAATCAGTCACCCCTTGATAAAGGCTTCACTTGCTCAGGTGACCTCTCTGTGAAGTGTCTCACTTCAGTCCCTGAGGGGCATTCAGTATCATTTATCTGATCAAGGAACAGTAAGGCAGTCTGCAGTATCAACTGATGATATTTGTACAGCTGAGGCTCAGAAAGAGATTTTATTAAAAAGGATATCTGTGGAAAAGGATCACTACTGTTTGTTGTCGTTCATACAATTTGCCTTTTTTAGAACCGGATGTTGAGGTAAGTTGTATCTGTGCAAGCAGGAAAATGAAGTCGTGGTTTGCTGCTGCTTGGCAATATTCATGCAGTGAGTCAAGTCAACAATACTGAGGTTGAGAAGAACACAAACCAAAGAGGTTGCCCATGCAAATGATGCATCCTGGTCGCTTCCTCATGAACTCTTGTATGAAATCTTGCTGCACCCATCTTGATTGCATATGCTAATCCTGGCTTTTTAATTGACTCATAACAGATTTATCTGGATTTCCAGCTTCCTCTTCTCTTTAGAATGTTAATGAAAAGAAAAACGATTACACTTAAGGTATTCATGACAATAACAGAGTTTTCTGCTAGTGGTGTTCAGAGCAAAATTTTGCTTTTATTTATATGGGACTATTTAAAATCAACGAGCTTGAGTCTATTCTGCACTAGGGACCTTTTGATACCCATGTAGTAAAAAACAGCCTTAGCAGGAA
>NW_009952263.1:7431796-7505628 GCF_000747805.2 Chaetura pelagica | reverse complement strand
CAGGAATGGAAGACAATTAATAAAGTATATTTTGTAAATTTTGCTTCATACAGTAAAATTGAGGAAACCCCCCATCTTTTAGAATACAATATATGTAACAAGTCAAAAGCCAGTTTGTTTGGATGAGAATGACCCCAAAATTGCTCATGTAGACTCGTATATTCTTCTTCTGTTCCCCTAAATCAGTCACTATCACTATTAGGCCTGCAGATGTGGGAAAAGAAGGGCTTCCAAAATCTTTGTATGGGTTGTGGAGATTTTGAGGCATGTCCCTAGCATAAACAAGTAATTATCCTTTGTTATTTCTTATGCTAGATGCAGAACTTGTTTATTTTTATTCAGGATTTAGGAACTCTTTAAATAATAATGGTTTTTTTTGTCATATGAACAAAATTAAATTTAATTAAAGAAGAAGTAGAATAAAAAATATCTCTCTTCCTTAAAAAAAAAATAATCCTGTTGTGGACATGTACAAGGGGTTTTTAGTTTGTTGGTTTTTTTTTTCCTTGTTTTTGTTTCTCCTTAGCAAGTTACTTTGTAGTCATACTCTTGCTTGGTAACCCACCATATTGTTGTTGGTGGTTTGGGTTTTTTTATATTCAGTAGATTGAATCATACTATCCTGCTTGGGATCTTCCCACCATTACAGCTTTTGCCACCCATAACCTTATTTTATGATCAAAGGGGAAATAAAGGGAAAGCAGTAATGTTAATAGGCTTTCCCATGCAGTCTCTCTGGGAATGGTCTTTTTATAAGTATCTTGAACTTGACCTCTTCAGAAGGCCCAAAGGTCCAACACACAATTTAAAAGTTGCATTTAAATTTTAATATTTTTATTCTGCGAAGCCATTTAAAACCTGGCCCTCAAAACACAAAGCATAAATCTTTCAGGACAGTCATACAGTAAAATTGATGTGTGCGGAAGAGAAGTTCCGGAAAACCCCTACAGCTCTGTTGCTTTGCTTTTCATGTCGTTTTATAGATACCTTCCCTACAACACTACCAAATAATCAAACAAAATCCAATGAATAATATTGTGATTTCATCACTCTGGCATTTGAACTTGCAAATACAATTTAGCAATGAATTAGGAGAGGAAAAGTTTTGCATTGCCCCACCCTCATTATAAAAATGTTCTTCAGAGCCAAACATTTCAGGCATTAGAAAGATTTACAGTAATAATATAAGTAGCTATAATGAACTTGGGAACAAGGGAGTCTTGTAAGAGATTCTCAGAATGAGAGAGAGGTTTTGTAAGCAATTCTAACAACACTAAATAAATATTTAGGAATATTATATTCTCTTAGTGAGTCTGTATAATAATTATAGTGCTAATAGGAAGTATATGATTTGGATATGAGAAGATACGTATCTCTGAGTCCATACAACTTGTTTGTGTGGGTGAATCTAGTTCTCATTAAAGGTACTGGTTTGACTGTCCTGATTGCTGCAGTCTTCTTTCCATGAAAATAAGTCAGCTTTGTCACCAGCTGTGCAAGTTTTCCAGCCATCCCTCAGTTCATCTGAGGGCAATCTCTTCTGTCTGCAATATCTTTTTTTTTTTTTTTGGGTTGGTCAGCAAGACAGCCAGAAGTGACAGATCAATTTGATAATATACTTGGAAATGAAAAGAGCATGTGCTTAATGATTGAACTTGACCTGTCGGTGGGGGTCACACTATTGCCCATCACTGTAATGTCAGTGTGCACTCTTCAAGCCTGCTAACACACACAATTCCTTTTTATTTTTCCTTTGTTTACTTGTAAAACTTTCCTAGCACCAGTCCCTAAACCAAAATCACTGACCATACCAGAACATGGAGCAAACAGGGAACAGGGAAAGGCAAGCCATGTGGGAGGCAGGTGAGAGTGGCTACCTGTCATCGCTGGCACATCTGCCCAGACACCTCCATTCAGTGTCCTGCTGCAAAGGATGTGGCAGGGATGGAGCATGACCTCTTATTCCTGACACTCACCCTGGCTTCTCATGCGCAAGGCTGAGCCCAGGATGTGGGCACAGAAACAGGGAATCCCGTTGAAATTGCTGGAAAAAAGCCTCTCATTAACTTAATGAGATTTGGAACATTACAAGGGAACTCCAGCTGGAACCAGATCTGAACCCAAGTGCGAAACATTCCTGAATATACTACCACAAACTTGTTTCAAGGAGAAAATGTGCTCAGACATACAAATGGCTAGATTCTGATCTTGGTAACGCCAGCGTGAGTCTCTTGACTCATAAACTGCACTTGGAGGACTAGCCCTGGAGACTATAAAATGAAAATGCACGCATGCCACAGGAGACTGCAAAAGGAGGGTGGAGCTATAAAGGTTTAGCCACACACCTTGCTGGAACACCTTAAGACAGGTAGGCCTGGCAGCAGTTGGCTGAGACGGGACTTTCATCCTGCATAATCACTACTTTCCATAATTAAGTGCATAGTCTGACTGGGTTCAACTTCATTGTGCTGTAATCTAGCTTCACTCAGATCCTCAATACCAGACCTCTTGCCCAGCTCTTTAACAAACACACTTTTCACTTTCATTTCTTTAAGATAAGTAGTTGAGCTGCCATGATTGTTTGGCTTCTTGGGGGAAGAGGACTGCCATGTCAATAACCAAAAGAGAGATGGAGGAGAGAAGAAACAGATTCTCCTTTCACCATAACGTGATAAGGCAGCAGGCTGGGCTCAAAATAGGCAGAGAAAGTGCTGAATCACCCAAGTGATGCAGGCTTAGTGGCATCCTCCTCCCTGTACAGAAGCTACTTGTTTTGTCCATATGTCTTGATATTGTAGCTGAGAAACTACTGTAGTGATCTAGTGGAGTGATATTCAGACTGCAAGTCTAGTTTGAAGTCTGTTTCCATCTAGATTATCGACTTTTGAAAAATGTCAGTAGAATAAAGATCTCTTCGTTAACTAGTCTGTATTCTATTCCATCTGTGGAAGTACCAAAAACTTTCACTTTGATCAAAGTTAATGTGAGATTTCCTGGAATAAAAATTGGCCCTTGATAGGGCTTTGACTTGTCACCAATTTAAGAGTGTTTTCATTATTTTCTGATTACTTACCCAGCATTGCCAAATTTAACTTTTGTTTATTAAGTAATTTAATACTCAGAGCTCACAAAAAACTTAACATGTAATCCATCTCTTTCATTTTAACTGATTAAAAACCCCCTCAATTTCTTGAAGCAGATCCATTTTTTTCACATTGCACATCTGAACTTGTAGTGAGAGACTAATACCAAACAAATAAAAACTTTCTTTTCTGAAACTTTTGAACAAGTTAAAACGCATCCAAAACTCTATTCACAGTAATTTATACTAATTAAAATGCTGAAGCTGCATTAACAAGAAATGAAAAGGAGTATATTGGGTCTTATCTTTTGCTATGTGAATGTTTTTCATGCTTAGTTTTTCATAAATGTGGAAATATTATACCTTCTATTATTTCCGTGGTAAATGCTATTGCTGTTTGGCATTTTATGGGGTGTGGTTTATAATTTTATTAACACCATCTGTTGTTTAAAAGATAATATAGAATGTTTAAAAATTACCAAAAATGCTGTTGTACACAGAATCAAGAACAACATTTGCAGTTTGCTCTTTGCCTGGCAATTTATCTGCACATAAAGCTGACTCATATTGAAGCCAGTTGAATTTAACTCCTGATGGTTCATTTGATGCTTTAAATACCTCCACTGGACTATGTATTGAATGCTGTTAGTATCGTGAATACATTCTGTATCTGAAACAGCCTTTGCTGGCAGATCTCTTTGAAAATGCTAAAGGGTAAAGAAGGAAATGAAAGGCCATATTATGAAAGGACTAGGAATCCTGAAGATCACCTTCAAGCACAATTACATGTCTTTAAAAGGGAAAGGTGGGTCAGCAAGATGAATGAGGAATGGATCTGTTTGCATGACGTGTTTCTGCTAGAAATGCTTACACATCTAAGGGCAAAAAAGAGTTTTTAATTACTGAATAAACCTTTTTTTCCTGAAGCCGAATGGAAACACAGCATCATGGCCAGGTGGTTTTACACATTTCACTCCACCCACAGCCTGAGAGCAGAGCCAGTTAAAATACAAAAGCAGGAGAGGTCATAAATACAGGAGGCAAGAGATGCTTGAGTGAACTTGGAGGAAGATCTGTGATAAAAGACCAGGAGAGATACCTGTGGTTGGCCTGAGTCTTGGCCAGGTGGAGAGCTATTTCAGCTTTCCTTAAAAGGCAAACCATCATGGCCTTCTCTGATCTTTATCTATTACCTAACTGCTTAAAATAAATAGCCAGTTGCATTTAGGGAGAGAGAAAAAACATGACTAGATAAGAATTTGCCAGTCACAATCTGACTCTTCTGGATTTATGGGGCAGAGACAATTGCTCTCTTTTGCTAGAGATGTACAAAAAATAGGGTACTTTCCAGCATGATCCTACAAAATAAAATCTGTAACACTTCGGCTTCCAGCTACAGAATTCCTATCTGAAAAATATGCTGAGGAGGACAAGTCCCCTGTTACCAAGGAACATAAAAACCATGTCAAGGAAAGACTCGTCAGCCTGCTAGTGGCTGCCAACACAAATATTTTTGACTGAGAGAAACTACCTCAAACAAACAAGAATCCAGGTGATAGACATTTAACTCAATACCATAACTCTGCCTATCAGGAAAGGTGGCCTAATGTACCTATTACACGAGAAAAGAAAATATTCCAGCTATTCTCATACAGTATTCACATTCTGGGGTAAAAACCCTAACCTCAAACAAACAAACAAGCAAAAAAAGCCTCTGGCATGGATGTATACACTGTATCTTGGAATTAGGCTGATTTTTATTCTAGAATAATTATTCCTCTTACAATGCAGAGCAATTATTCCCGAATAAAGTCTTCTTTTTTTATTGCAATGAAGTGTCCACAGGGAGCTATCACAGAGTAGTTATCCCAGAATTGCTATGCCGCTTAACTTCCCTGGTGTAGACAAGTCTTAAGAAATCATATCCAAAAGAAGATCGAGAAGGAAAAAAAAAAAGTGTCTGTGCATGTGTTACAGCACAAAGTGTGAGTGCTAAAAGTTATACATTGTAATGTAGATGCTGTAAACCACACATATATCCCAGAAATGTACATGGTAATTGCAGCAGAAAAGGCTTTTGTGGAAACATACAATAAGAATTTACCCTTTCCCTTTCCCTTTTTTTTCCTTTCCCAAGTTACTTTCAAATATTTCAATATTTCAATGCAGATACACTGTTTACTAAACAATTTTATGGTATTCCCTTTCTGGATCTGCTGAGAAGCTGTGATTAACAGTGATATTTAGCCTTTTGGAACAGGATAGCCCTGGTACAGTGCTGGGTCATAGCTCCTGAAATGAGTTGAAATGTTCAACCTTTGGCGTGTACCTCAACACCAAATTAAATTCAAGGGCAAGAACAAGGAATGTTTCATTAGCTGAGCTGGTACACCTCCTATTATATGAATACTTTGCTGAGATGCATAGTGCAGTCCACCCTCTCTCTTGCTTCAGGCTGAGTAATGTATAGTGGTAATTGTAATAATTATATTTGGGTCATGTTTTCATGCTCTTGGAACTTGTGAAAAAAAAAAACCAACCCCCAAAAAATATTGTTTAAATCCTAAGAATCTTAGAGTTTGCAGTCCTGGGCAAGAGTTTGACTATCCTGCCTCTTTGTCACTCTTCAGGCTTCCTTAACAATGAGTGATCTAGACAGAATTATCTCCTCTGACTCCTGTTGCATCCTTGGGATGGAAGTACCCTCACAATATCCCTGTAGTGTCCCAGTCTTGCACCTGGGACATACTGTGTGATATGCCATTGAACTTGTCGCCACTCCCACAGTCGCTCTGGTACCTGTGGCAAAGACTTCTAACACTTAGTCCCATGTGTGGCCCAGCACCAGAGGCCCTGTCCACTGCTGTCATCTGGAGCACATGTAACGCAGGCAACTCACACTGCTGGGGAGGACAGGGAGGAGGAACGTAATGTTCAAGCATGAGGTACAAAACCTTAGTTCTTCTGAGAGCACCAAAACAGCCTGACCAGGCGTCATATCTATTGGCCAAGGTGCCCTGACAAGCATCGGCATTAACTCCGTGCCTGGCATGCAGCTCCTGGCTGGTGGGAACGGCCACCTTGGGCCCAGGTCCCACATTTCTTGGCTGTTCTGGGTACGTATCACAAGCCAAAAGGTGCTGCGGTGGCCTCCAAGGCAAGGAACAACCAACTCTGTGCCTGTAGCTGTGGGATAAGTGGAAGAACACCACTGTGTTTTGTTTTGCTTTTGCTTTTTTTGCCTGGAGCAGGCAGGTTGCCCGTCCTAGGGCAAAGGCTGGTGCGCACTGTCTTCTGGAAGGGCACCAGGTAGCCCTCCCCAGATCAGGAGAGAGCAGCTTGTCATTTGCAAACCCACCAACCTTCCAACTCCAAGGAACTGCGGAGGGAGAGGGAGCTCTGTAAGGTCTCTGCCAAGCCCTGCCGTGACCTTAGGTGCTGCCTCAGTGGACATGGCTTCAGCAAGGGAAGAGCCATGTGCAGTGCCATCTGGGCCCACACTGGCGAGGTGACCCTCCCTCCAGCCTTCCGGCTGCAGACACCTGTGCCTCTGTCTTCATCCAGAGCCCCAGCCCTGGCTCCTCTCTCTCATCTCACCCCAGCACTGCTCAGGCATCTCCCTTCATCTCTCCCCTCTGTGGACAATGATGACCAGCTGCTGTCTGTCTGTTTGTCTGCTGCAACTGGTAAGGGACTTGGCAACGTGCACAGTCAGGATACAGATCGTGCTGGTTCCTGTAATAGGAGAAGTCTGTGTCACCTCCTGGGACTCTTTCTCACCCCTGCAGCCACACAGTGGGTGTAGGCACCACTGGGAGCCACCTTGTCTCCTGTCACCATAGGCTTGTACAGCTCTCCAGGGCTGCCCCAGAAATCACGGGGGGAAGTTTGCCTTAATGTGCCTTTGATTTCTAAGAGTTTGAGGTGATGCCCTGAGTAAACAGCAAGAAAGAATAATCTAATAATCAATATTGAGAAGAATTAATCAAAAATCTCCTCAATATTTGAGCACTTCCTAATTTCTAGCTTGGGGAAATGTGGGAAAAGCAACCCAATCCAAACAATGAAAAAACAGGATTGGGAGGGGTTGTTTGTTTTCACGAGCCTTCTAGCTCTTGTTGTGCTTTCATTTTGCTCAGCAGGACTGCCAGACCTTTCCCTTCATGCTCTGATATTTCTTGTGATCTGGATGCAAATAATAATTGCAGAAGCATTTGAATTTTTAAAAAACATGTTACTGAACTTTTTTTTAGAATAGTCAGTAATTTTTGGGCTCAGATTTGAGAGCTGGCTGATGAATCCCATGCTGGAGTGATATTATTCCTATTTTTTTGGCAATTTATACTTGTTCCTATTGCTTTCAACTATTTTCAGTCAGGAAAACAAAATATTTGTACTGCAGCTGATAAGCAGCTTGTTCTTGCACATTTTCTTAATGGTGGTATCTTTGTGGGTAATCTTGTTACCCTTTCAAACACCATGAGAGGGTGTCACAGTTAATGCCACGGCAATAAATGGGGCAGTCCGTCCACCAGGAGTGGAGGTATTCCCATATTGGCTTCCACTTAGTTTATGTTTTCCATAGTTTTTCTTCCTGCATTCCTGATTGTTAACAGTAAGAAGAGGAGCTATTCTACAGTCCAAACTAATTACCACATTTATCACTCGTTTTAAGTAAGAATAGTGCTGTTTAAGACCATGTCAGCAGGTCACACACTGATGGGAATATAACTCACTTTTTTACCTTGTAACACTTGTATTACTGTCCTCTCACATACTTCTCAGTTGTGTCTTGTATACCCTACCATACTATGAGGAGCCCATCTTCTGTCCATCAACCATTGTGACTGTAATAGTAAGAATGTTAATTATTTAGCCATGATTTTCCTTGTCTTGTTTTCCCTTAACTTTAGGGTATCTCTGCCACATCTCTCCAAATCTAAAATATGGGGGGAGAAAAATTGAATAAATGCTTTTCCCTGTTGTAAAGCTTGTTTCTTTTTGTTGTGCTGTAAGTAGGGGAAGAATATCATTCTGACACTTGAAGAGTCCAGGTAGTGCACAGATCTGCAAGATAATACCTGTTGTTGTTTTACCTTATGTGACTGAGGGAAAGGTCTTTTCCTTCCAGCATATTCCCTGCATTTCTGTAGAGGATTCATTTTGTGAATGCAACTTCTGTTGGGATTCATGTCCCTAGCATTCATTGGAAGAGATGTGCAAAGCAACCAGCCTGACCTCTTTGGCTCTCCACTTGTGTCGAGGGTATTTGGGTTGGTGCATATGGCATGGTCTTGGCCTCCAGAGGAGAAATATGAGGATTGCAACTGCAACTATATTACTTCTTTTTTTACTTTTTTTTTTTTTCTTTCAGAGAACCTTGTTGGTCTGAATCCTGTTTTGATCCTGGGATGAAACATGGTGAGAATTCTCAGCCTACATTTTCAAAGTGGGAAATGACTGTAGTGAAAAAGGTGGGCAGGAGTCATGTGGTGATAAGCCTCATACTGTTCATGTCAGTTCTTGAGTTTTTGTTGTAATTTAATTTAAAACAAAACAAAACACAACAAAACCAAAACCACAGCATAACTTGATTAAACTTTTATTTAACTCCAACTGATTTTTGATTAAACTTTTTCCAAAACAGTGTGTTGCAGTGTAAAACTATGAGGCAAATGACAGTCACACAGGCCACCTATGTAACATAGCTGTGTGGGGACACAAAGTCCCTATGGACTGAAAGCCATGGAGCTAAAAATAGGACTAACTTTGGCATGGCATCTCATGTACACTGAAGTACATGTGTTTTGGTGGAATGTCCATGACCCCCTTAATTCCTTATTACTCTTGATGTTTCACCTCTTGATTCTGAGATGTATCACAGTATAAAAATGTCTATTTTGTGCACTGGATATAAACAGAATAATTTAAAATGTGCCAATTTGCTGTCACAGACCCTACAAAAAGTCCCTTAAGGTTTAGGTTTATCAAGTGTGTGAACTTTACCCAAGACCCGTGGTGCTGACATCTCTGTATGATTCATAAAGAAACGTTCTGTTTACACAGCAGCATGAGCCTCAAGAAACAGAATTTAGACATGGTTTGAAATATAGGACAGAAAGTGAATGTAATAATGAAAAGCATTTGATTTTCCCATAAAAGTAACAGATACAAGGTCAGCAAGTGTAACATGAATATACTTATTACTATTAGTGCTTCAGTCAAACTCCCAATTCACAGCTTATGTTCGGAGGCTTGTGACTCATCTATAAACATTTACCAAGGTGGCAAAACTGGCACCAGGGAGCTTGTATTTAAAAGAGGATATTTTTCTAAATAAACATTTTATTAGAAGAATATGTGTTCCATCCTGAAGTTGTGTGAAATTATGTAGGAAATTTCTACTCTGAGGTGGAGTATCCTAATGCAGAACATTGATAGGACTGCAAACAACAAATGAAAAGATGGCCAGTTTTGTATTTAATTGTTTCTATTTTTTAACCAGGCTTGGCTCAAAACAGATTCTGAAGAAGAAAATAGCCAGTTTTCAAATACTTAAGATTATTAATTAAAGTATAATTCTACTGTATTTCCAGGAAAAAATAGATGCCTTACAATAAATCTCCGAAGCGTTATTTCACTTGGAAACACATTTGAAAGAACTGCATGTTCTCAGAAGTGTAGTCACAGAAGTAGTTCTTTAAAATGGTTCTAACTTTTTGAAGCATGTTAAGTCTTCAGTATCTATTCAAGCAAGGTAAAAATGGAGGATGAAAAACTAGTAGATAGTAGAGAAGTTACTGTTGTTATAAATCAGTCTTCTCTGTGGTTAAATGATAGGGTGGAGAAGGGTGAGGGTGAAGCCAGTAACAATCTTTCCTCTTCATCAAATTTTGGGGAACATTAACAGATGAATGAGAAATAGATTTTATTAATTTAAACAGCAGCTCCACAGCTCCCTAAGTTTAGCTGCTTTTTTTTTTTTTTTTTTTTTTTTTTTTAACTTTTTGGTAAAATGGACCTTCAGCAATATAAAGCAATGTACAAGACACTGCCTTTTCAGGGGCAGCGTGTTCCTAGACTAAAGCAGCAGGATTTCCAAGCCATGTCAGATGCGGTTTGGGAACAGAATCCTCTCTCTTCTCTGCCTTCCATATGTCGGCTGCTCATGTTGTAGGACACTAATGAACACTAATGGACCTTAATGATATGAACGTTCTGCTCAAACCAAAGGTATACATGGGGCAGCACCACTTCTCTCCACAGCAGGACAACAATCAGACTTGATGTGCAAATGGCCACTGGCAGATGCTTGTTAAAGATCAATGACTTTTCCTTTTTTTTTTTTTTTACCTTTTATCATATTTTTTATACTTTTAATATGCTGTTGTTTTTTTTTTGTGTAGTTTGGGTTTTTTGGTTGGTTGGTTGGTTTTTTTTACATTCTTTGGTGGCTTTCTAATTTAGATGACAAAATGTAAATAGGAAATGAATATTTTAATTGTAGGCCTGCACCTCCATGATCCTCACTTTTATGGAACAGCACATGGCCAATGTCTCAGAATATAAAATTATTTTATTTAGTCGGCTCTAAAGATGGACTGGGAGAGGTGGAAGAGCATTGTCTGATTAAGCAAGCGCCATGAAATTACATCCAGGAACTACCTCAACTTTTAATTAATTTATTTATTTTTTTTCCTCACAACTGCATGTTTAACTGCTGTGGGGCATTTGATCAAATAGTAAGATTATATTTATATTCCAGCAGTGATATGTGGCATCCATCAAGGATCAAGGCTGAATAATGGGGTTTTTGCAAGCTGTTTTTTCTTAAATTAATAGGAAAATGATTATTCTGACCCAGCAAGTTTATAATTGAAGTATACAACAGGGTACAACAAGGCACTGAGGCAGAAGAACAGGCAGTATACGTGTCAAGAAGAGGAGGAGTAGGAGAAAAGCGTATTTTTTCTGTAAGAAATAGTAATTTCCACTCTTTACCTGTTTGGTCACTGTTTCTTCTGTGATACAAATTATGGGA
The DNA here is from genome assembly GCF_000747805.2 of Chaetura pelagica. NCBI lineage: Eukaryota > Metazoa > Chordata > Aves > Apodiformes > Apodidae > Chaetura > Chaetura pelagica. The sequence continues at coordinate 7,494,505 of NW_009952263.1, read as the reverse complement.
AAGATTATCTGCAAGTGAAAGAGTCCTCCGTCCTGCAAACACCTGCACAGGTGACTACATCCACATATGTGCTTTAGAGAGACAATCGAGGCTCCAGGGTTTTACACTTTTGCAACTTCAGCCTCGTAATTGATTCTGTTTTTTGATTACCTCCTTGTCTAGTGTCACAGTGACGAAATGGCAATCAGGCACTTCTGCTTTTATATTTACAGTAAATTTGAGTGATCATATGGGGACGCACACAGGAAAGCATAACTTGCTTTGAACCTCCTACCTTTTCCTCACGTATGGCTTAAAATAAGTAGGCACAGTTATCAAACTCTTGTCAGGACTTGTAACTTGTCTGCAATAACAAGGTTAACCAGCAATAGCAGTCTACGCTCTGTGGTTGCATGCCAGTAAAACACTGACAAATTGAAAACTGTAATGAGAATAAACACATTATGAATATACGAAGCACACTGACACTTTTACATTAGGAACTGCGGTCACGGTAAGTTGCCTTGTCCTAACCAACCCCTTTCTTTTGAAATAGGGCCCCATTTTAAACTTATCATGTGCTTTATAACAGTGGTAATAAACTTGTCCTGTGTGCCATAACCCTAGGATTTCAAGACATGGCTTAAAATGATTTGCCTGCTTGGTATATTTCTACTTTCCCCAGTAAACAAGATTGAAAGTTAATAACAAGAATGTTTTCATAAATGAAAACATAAATTGTCATGGAGCTGAATAGAGTTATAATTTATAGGCAATCAGAATCTTCAAGCAATAATTGTTCTATTATTTTTGTTTGAGTTTCTTTTAGTCTTTCTTTTCCCTGCAGATATGATTTGGCATATGTTGATTAATAAAAGTTTCACTGAAAAACATTTTCCAGCAATGAACTTTCCTGAAATGAGCTCAGTGAAGTTCCGCAAATTATGCAGAGGATTCTACAGGCAGAAAGGTGTGACTTCCTCGTTTGGTGCACAGCACGTATACACGCGGTAAGGATGTGAAAGAGTGGGTTACCACACAGAGGCTGAGAACTATAGGTCTAAATCTGACTCTTTGCATGTAAAAGTGGAGTGGAACAGGGTTGTTTGATTCCTCTCGGCCGCAGGTATTGTTTGGGAGCGCGGGGGAGCGCAGCGGGTGCAGCGGGCAGCCCTGGCACGGAGACGCGCAGCTCTCAGCAAGCAGGTGTGTCGCAGTCAGGAGTGAGCTGCCTTGGCAGGGCTGCGCGGGGAAGTTTGCGCAGCCATTGCCAGCACTGGCTGCAGCAGGCATTATCTTTCTGCTTTGTGAGAGCCTTCTCAATGTCTGTTTCATTTCCCCCCTCCTTCCTACCTCTCCAACAGGTGAGGTTTGGCCAGTACCCATAGGGGACGTGTGGAGCAAGAGAAGAATGGCAGGGTAGGAAGGAAACTTTGGACCCTGGAGTGATTCAAGTAACCCAGGGCGATGCTGCCAGTGGCTGCAAATGAACATGTGTGCTTGGGAGTCTCCAAAGCTGCTTGGGTTGTGGAGGATCTGCTCCCAGCCGAGCCCTGGCATCCATGCAGGACCTGACAGGCTGCCTTGTGGGTGTCCTAGGCAGCCCAAGAACTACAGCGCTAGCCTTTGTTGTCACTCATATTTGGGGAGCAGGATGTCAAAAAGGCAAAGGAAGGAGGTGGGGCTATAGACCTATTATCCCTCCTTATCAGCCCATGGAGCAGGGCCAGTACCTGAGGGAACAGCGTGGAGCATGATTGCTCACCTCCCATGGAGAGAGGGTGCATGCCTTGAGACTGTAGCTGGGTGGTTTTATTATCCTGCCAAAAATTAAAAAATTTCCCTCTTTGTATCAGGATGAGACAAGTGTTCTAAGGTGACTCTAGAGAAGCCAGTAACCTAGAGGTTATTAGGACAATCACATGGAAGACAGAGAGCCATGCTTCAAGCCCTGATTTTAGTTCATTCAAATGGGACATATGAACCTGCCAGAGGCCATGTACAACAGATGTCCCCTTTTCATCATCAGAGCATTTTTTCAAGGGTGGGATTTTCCCCACCTCTCTGCACAAAACTCTCTGCACAAACCTCTCCTCCAACCTGAGTGAATTATTTAGGCATCAGAAGAGAGGCCAAACAGAAGAGGTGAGAGACACCAGCCTGGACTAAGACAGTCTGAAGTGGTGGGCTCAGCATCCAGTGAAGTTCTGTCATTGCCTTGCTTCAATAAAGTTCCTTGTTGGGGAAAGACAGGTGATAGAGGGAAAAGGACCGTACCTTTGCCTAACTGTAGACTCAATCCCATCTTAGTCTTGATGTAAGGTGTGATGGGTTGCAAACACTGAGGAGAGGGTGGGCAGGCAAGGCTGCCTGTCTCTGTAAGTATCTTCTGGGGGCTGTAGTCATGTTGTCTAACTTCAGTGCCCTGAACTAGCTGATGCAGGTGCCTACATCTTCCTATGGGCTATGGAGAGAAGTTAGGCTCTCAGACCAATTGCCTGAACATAAGAGCCTGGTGCCTTTTGAGATACTCTCATATCACCTGCCTGGTCTGCAGCTGCTGCAGCAGAAGGGCACACCACTCCCAGAGTGCCTGTGTTAATACCTGTCAGCCTTGGGCTGATATCTTGACTACCCTAAATTATTTCAAACCCTTGATGGTTAATTCAAAACAAAGTAATTGAATCCTGGCCTTCTACTTTCAGTTACCTTGAATTGCAAGTGGTCTAAATGCCTGGAGTAAAGCATGCCTATATAGGTGTTATGACAGTCTCCTCTCTCCCTGTGGTCTGAGCAGATTGGCTGGGAGCTCTAATCTTGCAGTTCTGGGAAGAGCACAAACATTGGGTTCTGTTGGTGGATGTCAGATGGCAGGACTTAAATGATGTTTCCATCCAATATCTTCTCACTCCCTTGTTTTATTTTCTCATGTCTCCCTCGTGACTGATGACTAACCTCATCTGTGATTCTGGGCTGAAGATTACATTAATGCAATTTCTTGGATCACCTTCAGATTTGGCTTCTTCAATAGAAATATGGTATTTACTCCTTTTCCAGTCAACAGACCTAAATGCTTTCCATTTCAGTAATTTACAGATTCAGATAACATTGAACTACCTCCTGGAAAAATGCTAAATAAAACAGATAGAAGTGTTGAAGTAGCAGTATTCATTTATTCATTTTGGCTTCCCAAAGTGTTACAGATAGAAACAATGCTCCAGAATACTTATTTCGAATGAGCTGAGGTTTGAAATTTTATCCAGGAAAAAATTTCTTACGACTGAATTGTTTTAATTACTGGTTCTGTCAGGTCATCTGCCATATTGATGTGTTTGGCACACATGTAATCTTCACTGCAGCTAAAAAAACTTTTCCAGTGATTTTCTCCTTCTCTACAGCACTGACTTTGGCTACTCTTAGTAGCCAAGCTAAGGGTAAACCTGTGCTGCAGATAGCAGAATCACATGGAGAGAAACAATGCTCCAGAATACTTATTATGAATGAGCTGAGGTTTGAGATTTTATCCAGGAAAAAATTTCTTACAACTGAATTGTTTTAATTACTGGTTCTGTCAGGTCATCTGCCATATTGATGTGTTTGGCACACATGTAATCTTCACTGCAGCTAAAAAAACTTTTCCAGTGATTTTCTGCTTTTCTACAGCACTGCCTTTGGCTACTCTTAAACCTGTGCTGCAGATAGCAGAATCACATGGAGCTGTGCAATAATGCAGAGCTTCATGAAGGTTAATATACTCTGCCAAATAGACTTTGGCTCAGCTAGCCAATAGCCACCATCTCCTATTCAATTTTATGTGATTTAGTCCAAAACCAACTGTCAGTCACAGCAGGGGCTGTGTTACTAAACTATAAATGCACCGTCAAGTAAAAAATGCTTCAGGTGCATGGCAAAGTGGTACCAACTCAGTGCTTTGCTATAATTACATGGATGTAACTAACGAGGGTTAGTTGTTGGAAAACTTATTTTTCATTCCATCTTTCAGTGTTCTTTTACCTTTCTCCAAACTGTAATAATGACCACAAAAGGCCTGGAATCCAGATTAAAATAACAGGTTTTAAAATTAAACATATTAAAAAAACAAAAAAAGTCCGACAGTGAAATTAAAATTGAGCCTGTGCAAATTGTCCCTTTATCCATTGTTTAATTCCTAACATTGCAGATTGTATTAGCATTTTGTAAAGATTTTTTACAAGTATGGATGTGGGAAAGATATACTGCCAAAGTATATGCCACACAGATCTTACTAAAACCATGTGAGTATTCACGTCAGAAAGAGAAATAAAAACCTGGCACTGAGGCAAAGAGTTTGCAAAAGATACAAGTGATCTAATCTCAGTTCAAATTTTTTGAAATTTAAATATTATTTTGTTGCTGTTATATTAGGTCTTAGAAGTTATGGCTGAGAATGAGACCTCAATGAATATGCAAAGAATAAAATGACACTTTAAAGAAAAAAAATTATTAATAGACCTCAGCAATAAATGATTTTCAAATGGCACTAACTTTATCAAAAGTTACATTTCTGTTCCAGAAAAGCATGAGCAGTCATAATCTTAAATGTTACTTTAATGAAGCATCTTAGTTACTGAATTGCATCATAGATAAGCTCTTCTCTGCTCATCTTTTACTCTAAGGTCTGGCAGGCTTATAAAATTTCCTGCAATCTAGAAGGAAGGGTTCAGTAAATATGGGCTTACTTTCTACATTGAAAGACATAGAGCATCTTTTACTCTTCTAAAATCTCTCTAGAAAATGGTGGAGCTTCTCCCACCAGTACTTTTCTGTAGCCAAAGAAGTCCCAGCTACCTACCATGTGGGAGGAGAGGCTCTAATACGTAAACAGGCTCATACTGCATCATGCCATCTTACAGCAACAAAGCCAAAAGAGAGATGGTTGGGGCAATGCTGCTGAAAGTTTGCTTCAACTTGAGCAGAGGAGAGAGTTGTCCAAGTAAGTGAAATGGAGAAGCAGAGGAGAAAATTACACTGAAGGTACCTCAGCTGCAGGAATCAAAATAAAATGTTCTTGAACAAGTTTTTTGTAACTGTGCTGTCTAATCCAGGAAACTATGCTAGACTGAAAGCAGAAAGTTGCAACATCTGGGTTAAGGGCCAAAACCCACTCTGAGAATACACTTTCTATCGGGGCACTGATAAGGGTCAACCCTTAGTGATTTTTTCTGATAACATCAGAGCACTTTGTCTTTCACAAACAACTGTTTAAGAAAATGTTTTAGCATAAGTAGCATAAATACATTTTGTAAAAGTAGCAGAATCGTACTACAGTGCCATGTTATACAAATAATTTAGCAACCAAAATGCAATTGCCATTTTACTGAAGGAACTGTCCCATGACCTTCCATCTCTTCTCTTTTGTGTGACCTTGAGCTCTGGCTTTGAAAGTTATCTCTGCCAAGTATTTAGATGGACATTGATTATTAGGTAATCTGCTTATTCTCTTGCTTCCTGCTTCAACTGTATGAAACACGTACTGTTTCATTTCTGTGATTTAGCAGCTTTTTTCAACATTCTTTAAACTATGTAGAGACAGCTTTAGCAAGCAGCAGTAATATATAAGTGGGATAAATTTATCTTTCAAAAACTTACACTTGGTCTTGCATATTTTCTCATTATTAAGGTTACCTTTCTCTTTCGTTCTCTTTTTAAAATAAGAAGTCTTGTGGTTTTAGGTATCCTGCCAATACAGTTGTAAGTTTAGGGTGTCAATTTTTACTTCTCACTCAAAATTCAATTCATTTATTCTCCATAAACTTGAAATCAGCTTCATACTATTTAGTCCCTTCTGATTCTAAAAAATCTATGATTTGAAAAAGGCATAATGCACTGCTTTATAATGCTTAACAGTAGTGTTTTTTTCTGATAAGACAGTTAATAATTTTTGTCTTGTTTATTTTAAATAAAATAAACATTTAAATTGGTCTGCAAGAGCTCTGCAAGAGAAACACTTCAGTTGTAAGAGAGTCAAGAGGGTTATTTTTATTTGGATCATTTCAGGGATCTCACAGCCCAACATCTAGCTGTGTCGGCGTGACCAGGGGGAGGCAATCTGTGAAGTGGGGAGTGGGAAGGAGGAAACAGAAAGTCTCTCCTCTGCATCATTTAATGAAAACTTGAATCCCTCCCTAATATTTTTGCACCAAACCCCTTCTACTTCAAATCAAGAGTTCATTTCCATAAAATGACCAGCTGTACTAACCAAGGAGGGCAGGTTAGAGCCTGGGCTCTACTTCTATTAACCTTTTTGCGCTAAAAATGCTGTCTCTACAACAAGAGATACGTGCTTTCTCACAGCTCTCCCTATATGTCCACAAGGTCGAATGAAGTTTTCCTCTGGTTACTGGAAACTAATCACGAGGTAGCTGGCTCATCACACTGTAACTCATTTTTTCTCTATAGCATTTGGCCATAAGAATAAGGAGGAAAGAAAAGCCTTCACTTTTGTGTTGCTTTGCCATGTGGTTCTCAGAAAAGCACGGTTTAATCTGAGTCGTCAGGTATTGGTCATCAGGACTAATATTGACGTGGCCTCAGGGTTTCCACCTTTCAAAGGTACTGATTTAATCACTGTTTGCCCTTCACAGACATTTGGAGGAGAAATTTTACAGTAAAACTCATAAGAATGACTTAACCAACAACATGTAGAGCATCAGTGATGAGCATCACACAACAAGCTACCTGTGAAACAGCAGAAAATAACTACTTACGGATCCAATTCTTTGCACGTAGTGGGCACAAAGAGCTGGCTGTTCTGATGTCTTTGTTTTTCCTGCTAGTTTGTTTCTTTTAAATTGCATACATGACTGTAAATCTTTGGTATGTAAAGTACTGCCATTGCTTATGAGAAGCACAGGAGAGACAGAACTTTACAGAAAGGAACAGCACAAAGTTCATTTGTTAGTTAGAAGAACTAACAAATTTGTTGGCATTTGAAGTTCATGTAGAATGGCTTTAAATGAAGCTGCAAAGTATTGAAGAAACTTTAATATTATCAGTTACTGATTACACATGAAACTTCTTGTAGCCAAACAGGGATTCATGGGAAGATGATGTTGACTGTTTCTCCGTGAAAAGAATGTGTAAATATGCACATAATTCATTACTTTTAAAAGGCAGACTATCAGTTAATTTTGACAACTAAGTAGCTCCTCACAAATATGCAAACATTCATGCATTTGCTTAACTTTCTGCACGTATTTTGCAGCCTACAGTTTTTCAGCTTCTTTAAATCAACAGAGAGCCTAACAAATATTTTTGGAAAAACTAAGGACTTCCTTGTGTTGTACTACTACCACACTTTTCATTTAAAACCAAATAACAATTAGATTCAACAGTGAATATTTGTTTACTACCTGCATTACCCCTTGTGTTTTTTTTATTCCTTCCTTATGTAAGTGGAAATGCATGTTGGTAATTAAATGTTGCACTGGGATTACTGGCCACTGCAATGCTGAGAAATGCTGGCCTACATCACCTAATCATTTTCCAAACCTAGTGGTTGTGATTCACCATGAAAATTATTCAAAGACAGTTTCCCCATAATTACTTTCACAAGCTAACAACAATATCACAATAGCAACAAAACCAGCTAGATCTGTTCTGGTTCCTAATGCTATAATATTCACATATGATATATATAGATACACTGTCTGACATTTCCAGCATAGCATGATGCAAGTGGTTCAACCAGATTCATGCTCTCCTGTGACAGGTGAACTACACTGCACTAAATGGTCTGCATCTACCAGCTGACAACACAGGCATGTGGGCATGTGGCATATCCTGGAAAGAATATTGTTCACTTCCTACATTTCAAAAAGACGTGAAGAATCTTAGTTCCTCAATGCATAGAGCAGGCCTTTGGGAATATGAGTTTAACACCAACAAAAATACGTACAGCCCAAGTAACACAGGAGACAGGTAGAGATGAGAGTATAGATGCAATCCAGTCAAGGGAAGACCTGACTGTGACTGAGCCATTACTGAGAGTGCATCACTTTCTTCCTCGTAACACTAACAAGGTCTTATTGGACACATGCTGTTGCAAGCAGCTTTTTGATTCCTTGCAGACTTAGGTTATGCCTTGTGTCTTTTCCAGCAGTTATAGTTCTCCAGCAGCCATGACTGAAATTTGATCGTGAACACATATATACAGAAATGTGTTGTTAATTATTTTACACCATGTATCTAAAAAAGTTTAATATGCTATATTAAGGTTATGGTATTAATGGCCATTCCTGTTTCATTGCCCTCTTTTATTCTGCTATGTCTGAAACTACAGCTTAATCCGCCATCAACTGAGGTTAGTAAGGGTCTTTTCTTGGCATCAGATGGCTTTGGACCAGCTATGTCAGTTCCTCAAGACAAAGACCTTATCCTTTGAATGTATCAGTGCATGGTTTACACTGGTAGCGCTCAGAAAACCAGAAGAGTTTGCTAGGCCAGGGGCAGCTTGTTGGAAATTCATAACTGTTCTTAAGTGCACAGTGGAGACCTTGCTCATATTGTGGTTCTACGAATACGACAAATGATAAGTGAAATTAAAACTCTGAAACTATGCAATCGATTTCCGTTCCAGAGAACTAAGAGAATCCAGCAAGAATGGATTCTCAAGTACTGAGGTGACCAACATTTCTAAAATACATGAGCATGAGAGCTTTTGCTGAGTAAACTATAAACTTCCACACTATTGCAGAATGACTGTCAGTTCCTGCCTCATAAAATCTAAATGTAACTTTTTCAAATAGTTAATCAAAGTACATCACCAAGAATAAGTCATTTCAAGAATTACCATCAACGAACTCATTTGAACCCAGCCCAGCTGCTGCCTGCAGCTTCAAACAGATGCATCACTTATTCCAGGCACTCTCCCGATCCTTGTCCATCGCACCTCCCTGGAAAATGGGGAGAGCAACTGTTACAGCTACAGAGAAGTCTGCAGAAAGCTTGATACCAAATATCTCTTTTTCCTTTCTCAATGTGATTATTTTCTTTTCACTTTTACAAACAGTGACTGGTATATGTTTTGGCAGGCTTCTGTTTCTGGCTTGATTTACATTGTTCATGCCAGTTAAAGAAAGTTTCCCCAAATTTTAGAAAATACATGGTTAAGGGGCACAGATATTACTATAACATTATGGCTTTTGTTTGTTTGCATTTTTTGTTTGTTTACAATATCTCTTTTTCTTTTGGGGTTTTTTAGTAAATTAAAAGAATAGAAAATCATAGCAAATATCTCTCCCCACAGAAAAACTTTGATGGGAAAGTAACTTTCTGCCAGTAGGTTTTTTTTATGTCTTTGCTTTAAAATAAATGTGTTATGAAAGAGTTGCCAAATGCACCGTTGCTTGCAAAAATAATTAAAAAAATAAATTGTAATTGATTCCTGCAACAGAGTTACAATTCTGCAATATTTGCACTCTTCCTAGGAATTCATTAGTGCAACAACAGCACATCCCGTGAATCACACCTGTCAAAGTTTTTTGTAGTAAAATAGGCTAAGGGCACAGGATTCACGTAAAGGGAGAAGAAGGTAACTCACACAATGATTGTGAAGCAAAATGATTCTGGGTGATTAAGTCTGAAGGTGTTCAAGTACACTGAAAGAGAGCCAGACAGTTTAAAATACTTTGAGGCTAAAGAAAACATAAATCACACCAACTTACCATAAATTTGACCCAGCCACTGTTCAACGTACAGTACTATGTAAATCCATTAAGCCAGATACCACAAGTTGTCAGTTTGTTGAATGCTTGGAGGTTTTTTTTTGTTGAACTAAAGGGATTCTGTCAAGATTTTTCTTAATATTAGGAGAATATTGTACACAAAAAACTAGAGATTTTTTAACCTCATTACAAGCCCAATCATAAGACCCTTTCTAATCACAAGATATTATTAGCTTCTTGTTCTTTTCAGAAGATGATCTAATGATAAAATAAGGGAAGTAGAAGAGAAGAAAGTAACATGGGAAAACAAATATGAATATAGAATGAAGAATGGATTAGACAGTATGGATAGAGGATCTGAAAGGAACACTAACAATACCTTCTACCCATGGTCCAAAGAAATATATGGGACATTAGGTAGCGGTGTGTTTTTTCCTACCTGATAAGTTACAGTACAGCCCTAATTCTTACTCTGGAGGGGGAAAAAAAAAAAGAAAAAGAAAAAAAAGAGAAAAAAATTAGAAGTTGAAATTACATCAAAGAAAAATCTGCAAAGTCAAGCTAGCTCTGCAAAACCTGTAGAGCATAAGAATAGTGAAGGTGTTCACAGACATTGAGTTTGCTCAAGACTAATGATAATCCCTTGTGAAATGCAAACTGAAATTTGTTTGCCTACCAAAACAAGGCCTTTTTCTTATCCCCCTTCCCATTCACAGATGCAGGCATGTGTTGGCTTGTTACTGTAGTTTATGAATGTTGGCCTTTATTTCGGAGAAATTAGTGTTATCAACTTCATTTGGCAAAATTTGAAATTGTATGTAAATCTGACAAACTTGGAAAAAGTAATAAAAATTAAAAAGATATAAACATGGCTTTATGAAGTTGTGTTCTCTTAAATAGTTCTTTCACTCTGAAGGGCTACACCAAGCCATATGTGTGTCTTTGTTTTCTTTAATATATATTCCAGAAACTGGACAAGTTCTAATAGCACTGCTCAGGAGAATGACATCTATCATCCAGAACGTTCCCATTATAGCTTACTTTATCAGCTCAATGGGGGGTAGGGGTGATGGGGTGGGGGGTGGAAATCAGCTATACTTTTCATTTAAAACCAAATAACAATTAGATTCAACAGTGAATATTTGTTTACTACCTGCATTACCCCTTGTGTTTTTTTTATTCCTTCCTTATGTAAGTGGAAATGCATGTTGGTAATTAAATGTTGCACTGGGATTACTGGCCACTGCAATGCTGAGAAATGCTGGCCTACATCACCTAATCATTTTCCAAACCTAGTGGTTGTGATTCACCATGAAAATTATTCAAAGACAGTTTCCCCATAATTACTTTCACAAGCTAACAACAATATCACAATAGCAACAAAACCAGCTAGATCTGTTCTGGTTCCTAATGCTATAATATTCACATATGATATATATAGATACACTGTCTGACATTTCCAGCATAGCATGATGCAAGTGGTTCAACCAGATTCATGCTCTCCTGTGACAGGTGAACTACACTGCACTAAATGGTCTGCATCTACCAGCTGACAACACAGGCATGTGGGCATGTGGCATATCCTGGAAAGAATATTGTTCACTTCCTACATTTCAAAAAGACGTGAAGAATCTTAGTTCCTCAATGCATAGAGCAGGCCTTTGGGAATATGAGTTTAACACCAACAAAAATACGTACAGCCCAAGTAACACAGGAGACAGGTAGAGATGAGAGTATAGATGCAATCCAGTCAAGGGAAGACCTGACTGTGACTGAGCCATTACTGAGAGTGCATCACTTTCTTCCTCGTAACACTAACAAGGTCTTATTGGACACATGCTGTTGCAAGCAGCTTTTTGATTCCTTGCAGACTTAGGTTATGCCTTGTGTCTTTTCCAGCAGTTATAGTTCTCCAGCAGCCATGACTGAAATTTGATCGTGAACACATATATACAGAAATGTGTTGTTAATTATTTTACACCATGTATCTAAAAAAGTTTAATATGCTATATTAAGGTTATGGTATTAATGGCCATTCCTGTTTCATTGCCCTCTTTTATTCTGCTATGTCTGAAACTACAGCTTAATCCGCCATCAACTGAGGTTAGTAAGGGTCTTTTCTTGGCATCAGATGGCTTTGGACCAGCTATGTCAGTTCCTCAAGACAAAGACCTTATCCTTTGAATGTATCAGTGCATGGTTTACACTGGTAGCGCTCAGAAAACCAGAAGAGTTTGCTAGGCCAGGGGCAGCTTGTTGGAAATTCATAACTGTTCTTAAGTGCACAGTGGAGACCTTGCTCATATTGTGGTTCTACGAATACGACAAATGATAAGTGAAATTAAAACTCTGAAACTATGCAATCGATTTCCGTTCCAGAGAACTAAGAGAATCCAGCAAGAATGGATTCTCAAGTACTGAGGTGACCAACATTTCTAAAATACATGAGCATGAGAGCTTTTGCTGAGTAAACTATAAACTTCCACACTATTGCAGAATGACTGTCAGTTCCTGCCTCATAAAATCTAAATGTAACTTTTTCAAATAGTTAATCAAAGTACATCACCAAGAATAAGTCATTTCAAGAATTACCATCAACGAACTCATTTGAACCCAGCCCAGCTGCTGCCTGCAGCTTCAAACAGATGCATCACTTATTCCAGGCACTCTCCCGATCCTTGTCCATCGCACCTCCCTGGAAAATGGGGAGAGCAACTGTTACAGCTACAGAGAAGTCTGCAGAAAGCTTGATACCAAATATCTCTTTTTCCTTTCTCAATGTGATTATTTTCTTTTCACTTTTACAAACAGTGACTGGTATATGTTTTGGCAGGCTTCTGTTTCTGGCTTGATTTACATTGTTCATGCCAGTTAAAGAAAGTTTCCCCAAATTTTAGAAAATACATGGTTAAGGGGCACAGATATTACTATAACATTATGGCTTTTGTTTGTTTGCATTTTTTGTTTGTTTACAATATCTCTTTTTCTTTTGGGGTTTTTTAGTAAATTAAAAGAATAGAAAATCATAGCAAATATCTCTCCCCACAGAAAAACTTTGATGGGAAAGTAACTTTCTGCCAGTAGGTTTTTTTTATGTCTTTGCTTTAAAATAAATGTGTTATGAAAGAGTTGCCAAATGCACCGTTGCTTGCAAAAATAATTAAAAAAATAAATTGTAATTGATTCCTGCAACAGAGTTACAATTCTGCAATATTTGCACTCTTCCTAGGAATTCATTAGTGCAACAACAGCACATCCCGTGAATCACACCTGTCAAAGTTTTTTGTAGTAAAATAGGCTAAGGGCACAGGATTCACGTAAAGGGAGAAGAAGGTAACTCACACAATGATTGTGAAGCAAAATGATTCTGGGTGATTAAGTCTGAAGGTGTTCAAGTACACTGAAAGAGAGCCAGACAGTTTAAAATACTTTGAGGCTAAAGAAAACATAAATCACACCAACTTACCATAAATTTGACCCAGCCACTGTTCAACGTACAGTACTATGTAAATCCATTAAGCCAGATACCACAAGTTGTCAGTTTGTTGAATGCTTGGAGGTTTTTTTTTGTTGAACTAAAGGGATTCTGTCAAGATTTTTCTTAATATTAGGAGAATATTGTACACAAAAAACTAGAGATTTTTTAACCTCATTACAAGCCCAATCATAAGACCCTTTCTAATCACAAGATATTATTAGCTTCTTGTTCTTTTCAGAAGATGATCTAATGATAAAATAAGGGAAGTAGAAGAGAAGAAAGTAACATGGGAAAACAAATATGAATATAGAATGAAGAATGGATTAGACAGTATGGATAGAGGATCTGAAAGGAACACTAACAATACCTTCTACCCATGGTCCAAAGAAATATATGGGACATTAGGTAGCGGTGTGTTTTTTCCTACCTGATAAGTTACAGTACAGCCCTAATTCTTACTCTGGAGGGGGAAAAAAAAAAAGAAAAAGAAAAAAAAGAGAAAAAAATTAGAAGTTGAAATTAAAAGAAATATAGTTATGACAAAGAAAAATCTGCAAAGTCAAGCTAGCTCTGCAAAACCTGTAGAGCATAAGAATAGTGAAGGTGTTCACAGACATTGAGTTTGCTCAAGACTAATGATAATCCCTTGTGAAATGCAAACTGAAATTTGTTTGCCTACCAAAACAAGGCCTTTTTCTTATCCCCCTTCCCATTCACAGATGCAGGCATGTGTTGGCTTGTTACTGTAGTTTATGAATGTTGGCCTTTATTTCGGAGAAATTAGTGTTATCAACTTCATTTGGCAAAATTTGAAATTGTATGTAAATCTGACAAACTTGGAAAAAGTAATAAAAATTAAAAAGATATAAACATGGCTTTATGAAGTTGTGTTCTCTTAAATAGTTCTTTCACTCTGAAGGGCTACACCAAGCCATATGTGTGTCTTTGTTTTCTTTAATATATATTCCAGAAACTGGACAAGTTCTAATAGCACTGCTCAGGAGAATGACATCTATCATCCAGAACGTTCCCATTATAGCTTACTTTATCAGCTCAATGGGGGGTAGGGGTGATGGGGTGGGGGGTGGAAATCAGCTATATATCAGAATCTCCAATTAATGTTTTATCTGTACTTAAAATAATATTCTAAAGTCTGATCATAAAAGTGTGGGATTAGACAAAAGACAGCTACACTAGGTATCACTCCCCCTTTACTCAGAGACCTAAATGATGAACTGTACAACTGTACTGTTCACATAGAGCATAGGACATATGGAATCTAAAAAATACATCCCATAGCACCTAAATCACATGATATAAACTAAACAGTCCACAGGTTATGTGTTTTAGCGCCCTGGAATCAAGATTTCTTATGCCAATTGGTAGATTTTTATGATCTTCATTGGTCTTCTATTAAGCTATTTGATCTTTCTGTCTGATTGCTCTCATGTTAATAATTATGCAGGGTTAGGAAAGCTCTAGTTCTTAACTGTGCATATGGGAGGATGTATAGTTATGACATCCCTGTAAAATCTTTGTGAGAAAGATGTGACCCAGGGCAGTGAGGAAGCTCTCTCAGAAGAGCTGACGAGCTGGGCACAGAGCCACGCTGACATAGCTGCCCTGTGCCAGCTTGCTGTACCAGCTTGGGTGGTCACCATCCCTCAGAGCCAGAAAGGCTCCACAGAACCCTGTGCCTGAGGGTGTCAGGGGAATTTCTAGCTCCAGTGCTTTTATGGGCTCCATCTTGACTATGTCAATGTGTCAGAGTCTTTTTGTGACTTGCTGTCTCAGACAGGGAAGCTGCATTTTGCAGGTGGCAGACTGAGGGTCTGTGGGGCTTGCAGGACTCCCTGAGAATCATCAGGCAGGGACTTGAAGCCCACATCTCTGTATCACACACAGGAATGATAGGAACATTTTTCCTATTTACTATGTCTCTGATGGTACAACAACGGTGGAGACTAGCAGACATTTTGTCTTGCAAAAGTTGGCTGAAGACTGCTGCCTTTCTGCTTATTCCAACAGCTCCAGGAAGCAATGCCATGGATCCAAATGTTTTGTGGGTGACCACTCCATTTTTGTTCTTAAAGCATTTCTTCAGGCTGGGCTGTTCCTGTTGCTGCTTTACTAAGCAGCTTCACAAACACTTGGAGAAGCCTAACGGTGGGGCAGAGGCTGATATGGTCTTTAAACCATCTGCAGTATGGGAGAGGTAGGAGCATGTCAGAATCGCTCTGCTTCTGGAGTAATAAGTTGGAATAACAAGATCATTCTGTTCTAGTTTAGCCACCTTCGCTGTTGCACAGGGCAAGTTGGAAGTGGAGGGGGAAGGAGAAACTTCCTTTCTTCTCCTTCTCCCTGCCTGCACCAGAAGATGGAGTTCCTGGTTGGCAGCTTCTGCTCCCCTATCACCCCCATAGCCAGGGGCATGGCTGTTTGTTGGGGAGGCAGGAATTGTTTCATATCCCACTGGACATAATTAAAATCTTCTCCACTGTGTAGAAGACCATGTCCATTTTGGCTGATTATGGAGGAAGGAGCTAAGGATGAATATGGAAGAAGAGGCCAAAGCAGACATAAATGTCAAAACAGTGGGTAATTATCTGCTTCAAGCATGATCCGGCTTGAACCATGGGATCTGGGGAACTCCTGTGGTACCCATGTGATGTGTAGGGAGCCACCTTCTACACCCTAGTGCTGGAATAGTGACTCTGGCAGGGTCACTGGACTGCAGTGCTCTGGAAAAGCACGGGGCATGATTTTCCCATTTTCCCATTATCTTCTGCTTTTTGATTCACCACATGAAGAACAGGGCTTCAAGCACTCAGGTGCACAGGGGAGTGAGTTGCTTTCTGTTTCCTTTCCACATTTGCACATTGGCCTCCGCTGAGAGGAAAGACAAACAGCAAAGAGGGGAGCTCCAGGCACGTTTTTTCCTGCCCCGTTCCTCTCAGCTCCTCCAAGTACACACTGCTTGTTACTGGTAAAAAAAAAAAAGCAACAAAAACCAAAACACATCAAAAAAACCCCAAACCAAAGTAAGCCCTTTCAGCAGCTTAAACTATTTTTGGCTGAGCCATTATGATAACTAAGGTGTATTTCCCCTAACAGTTAATATTTGTCAGCATGGTTGCTTGTAACTCTCCATACAAAATACACTACCATTTTTGCACCCCCATATTACTCAGCATAAAATACTTTTAACAAGTACCTTTTGTCTTTCCTCTGAATGATCTTTTCTGAGCCAGAGCTAATCCTTCCCTTTGTCCCCGACAGTGGCAGAAAGGCAAAGGGGGGTTCTCCCCTTGCTTGTGCAGCCTGCAGCCATGCAGGTCCCCCTTCTACCTGGGATGGCTGTAGGTGCTCACCCCTACGGCAGGTGCGACCTGTCCAGGCAATCCAAAATAAGGGTTGGTGCAAGGATAGGGTTTGGGAAAGCTCTGACCAGCCTCTCCTCTCAGGCTGGTCGTTGACAGCACCATAATATGAGGCAAGCCATGCTCCCATCCCATCCAAGCAAATGCTTTTTCTGCTACACTGCTCTCCCTTCCTCCCAGTGTCTCAGCCAGAAAAGCAAACAGTGACTTGCACCAACGCGGCTGCTGCCTCTGGTTCATCCCAAACTCCGGGTGCACCCCCTGAGAGCGGGGTACGCCAGGAGGGACGGCGAGCACCCGGTAGCTCTGCACGGGCACAGGTAAGCCCAAGTCGGGACGGATGATCACGTCTTCTCGGGGAGGAAAGGAGGAGGGAAACGGCGAGCCGGGGGTGCAGGGAGCGGGATGCAGGGTGAGGGATGCGGGATGCAGGATGCGGGATGCAGGATGCAGGGTGAGGGATGCCGGATGAGGGATGCGGGCTGCCGAGGCCCCACTGCCTCTGCCGTTCTCGCGGCGGGCCAGGAGGTGGCTGGGGTGAGGAAACAAATCCGTGTTTCTTGTTCTGTCACATTTTAAAGGCGCTTGCTCATTCCCGGGTCTGCCGGAGGACAGACACACCCCTCCGGCGGGCCTGGAAGATGTGCTGGGGGAGGAGAAAGGGAGCCCCAGCTGGCCTGGGAAGAGTCGGGCCGGAGGTCGGGCTGCAAAACGCCGGGAGGTCAGCGCTGGCTGCCGGGCTCCCCTCGCCTGCACGGAGGGAGCCCTGGAGCGGGTGTTGCTCCTGCAGCCCGCTTTGAGATATAAATGCTTCCTGGGAGGAAGTGGGTGGGGTGGCTAAGTAGGTAAAGGTGAGAGAGGCACTGCAAAGACTTTCAGGGCTTCAGAAGTTGCAACATAAGGGATTTTTTTAAACTCTCTCTCCCCTCTCCCCCTCACTCCCCTTTTGCTCTATTTCTGTGAAGAAAATTCTGGTCACATTACAAAAAGGGGATGTCAGGGGGTTTGACTGTCATTGAGGTTGAAATGAACTTTGTCACCCTGTTTAAATATTTAAGTCTCCTGACACAGGCAAATACATCACAAAGTGCTAAGAAATACATTTAAAAATACAGCTGTCTTTGAGATTAAGCATTCCTATTCCCACTGTATCCATTCACTTTGCTGTAGCAAACCTGAAGTACAGATTATGGCAAGAAACTGGAGAAACAGAGAAGCAGCTCCATTACCAGAGTCTGTGTACTTGCACATTTTAAATGGTAACACTTTGTTTTAGACTAATAGTTTCAGCCACTCTGTTGATTGAACTGATTTCCAAGAGGTTAAACATCATAATGATATGCATATGTATCAGTTTTCTTTCTGCATCAAGTCATATTAATGTCCTATTCCCTTAAATAGCTGTATTTGCATATGGGTGATATTTAGGGGATTTTTTGGACTTTCTCTTAACAATCTTACCTTCTCTGCACATGTACAGGGTTTCCACTGCCACATGGCTACTTTGGTTGTATTAGAAGTACTAATTTAACTTAGCAGTTAGAAAATGGCCTTCAAACCCCCTTCTGTAACACACCCCTGCTTTGGATGCAACATTAGGGAAGGTACTGGACACACTTCAAAATAAAAGGCCATATTTTTTTTAGGCTGAGTTTGGTAAAATCATTCTTTGGAGAAATTATTGTAATGTGGTTTAGAGCAGAAACCAGTTTTATGATTTAGGTACTCTCAAAGGGCTATAGCCTTCTGGGCAACTGGGGATGTGGAAGTCAGAAGCTGGAGGCACTTGTGCCAGTGGGAGACCTTGGTCGTAACTTGAAGTCTTACCTCAAGGGCAAACTACACACTCGATATCAACAACAAAGACAGACTTTTCATTTAGGTTCATACCTGCCCATGGAGGTGAAGGAACTCATGATCATCACATGGTTTTCCCTTCTTGTGGGCCTCCCAGACTGCTCTCTGTGAGGCTGGAAATGGGGGCTTGGAGTGGAAAAGCTGCAAAGAGCTGAAGGAGACCTCACTTCACACATATTCATGGAAACAATACCATAGAAGTAAAGTAGTCCAGCATGAACTGCAAACCTTCCTTTTGCTGATGGTTTCTGAATCTCCAGCTCTGGTCCCATGATGATTTGGTTGTGGCAGGCTTAACTGGTAGCACAAACAGCTTCCAACCTCTGAATGCATGAAAGATGCTACTGAGTGCCACAGCTGATGACAAGCAAGTAATTTACACATCCATACAGATTGTTTTGTACATTTCTTGAAGGCTTAAAATATGCAAGACAGTTTATTTACAAATATATTGAGTAAATCCTCCCACATCTGAAGGAGGAGACCACTCAGTTTGTGTTTCTGTCCTTATAGCAGCAGAGCTATAGGGGCATAATTCTGAAAAGTGCAGAAGAGTGAGCAGCTCCTGTTGAGGTAAAAGAGGGATGAAGATTCTCCAGGGTATTGAAGATACAACCACTCCAGTTTCCCTAGTACACTTATTTTTTTGAGTGTGTGACTATATGAAATCATACATCACATATTGACATTTATGTTCTTCTGCTGTGTGACATCACTTGTCACTTAATGTAAATTTGTTGGAGCTATACAAAAGCCAAAGTAGATCTCGTGTCTGAAATCTGAGCTAGTTATGAAGGAACAAATTCTTACTGCCTGACTCTTTTTTTTTTTTTTTCTTATGTTTCAGCTAGTGAAAAAATTAATATGAAACCAGGAATTAAGACACAAGTCACAACCTGCGTAAGAGGATTTAAGCAAACTGTGTGAACTATGCATATCTATGTCCAGATCCCACCACCTTTCAGTCACAAAGTAGTCAATTTATAAAGAAACACTTTCAATGAGCTCAGTGGGATTCATTCAGTGTGAAACTGGCATGTTTAAACTGTGGTTGGCATATAGGTATTTTCCTGTGTGTGGGCAGCACAGACACTACCTGCATGACAGTGTATGTGTGACAAACATTTTGGGCTGGTGGATTAAGCGATCTAACTGTATGTTTTGGGCTTATTTGTTAAAGTTTTGTCCTTTTTCAATAAAGCAACTCGGTTTTAACATACCATTTATACTTGCAAAGATAGATGGACATCTATCTGTCCATCTGTTTCATGGCTGGCTTTGGTTTCAGACTGTCTTGTGGAAATGTGTTGCTTCAGGGACACAGAGTGGGGTGCATGTTGTGGGATATGTGGTGGGATATATATTGTGAGTCTGTGGTCCTCCTGTGCATACCGGACGTGAATTCCTTTCTAGCTATGTGCACCAGCTGCCGGCCAAGTTCTGTCTCCTGCACTAACATGTTTCTGCACCGAGAAAGACACTTTGTTCACATCTGGAGAGTAGATCGTGCAAAGTGTCGTGATTGCAGGGGACAAAGCAATCCCACTCATAATTCAGATTAGTCATATACGTGGATTTGAAAATACAGGGTAAAATATCAAATATGATCTTGTCTTCAACAGGAAGCCAGTGAAGGAAACAAAGTCATGGTGTGACATCTTTTCAGCAGAGGGGCTGCTCTGATCTAAATCAACTTTCTTGTGATTAGCTGTTTCAAGTCTGGATACTTGAATAATATTTTTGAATTTTGACCACCAAACATACATTGATTACTGTAAGTAGAAATGAATCCCCTATACCACAGAGGGAAAAGAGCATTTTTGAAAACAAGGATGAGTTTTGTGCGAGGATGGAAGTGTTCAAAGAAAGCCTGAAAGTGATCTGACAGGAGATGTTCTGGGAGAGTGAGACACTGAGTGGTGGTGATGTTTTCAGAATCTTCTAGTGAGGAATGCAGTATGTGATCACACCTAAGTCTCTATAAGGATGATCTGATTAAAAACATAGGAAACACCTGGGAGAAGACAGATGTGAGTAGCTCAACAAATAAGATAGTGGGAAAAGAACTAGGAAAATATTACAAGAGGTCTTCAAATAGGAAAAAAGTAAAGATATAGAAGAAGTAGCAGATCAACATTTTTTTTTGAGTCATGCACGGTGTTTTTTGTTTGTTTTCATGTGTTTATGTTGAAAAGTAGAATTACTCAGGAATCCTCACATATAAGACAGCTACATGCTGGAGAGTTTTTTCAAGTCCCATCTTTGTGACGTCACTGTGATATTGGCACAGACAACATGAAAACCAGTTTTATTTCCAACTTTGTTCACTGATGTAGACAGGAGTGTATGTGCACGTCTGTGTTTTTGTGCTGAGTATATAAATAGAACAACACAGAGTGAACTTACTTCAGGTTTTCCTAAGTTACATGCCCTAGCTTTGCACAGCAAATGAACATGTGAACAGGGTTAAAAGTGAACAAAACCCCCTTAAGTTCTTTCATGTTCTTGTTATTTGAATGTGTGTACTGAAACAGCATAATATTACATACTGAATGTTGGATATATAGTTGTTTGGTTTTTTTCTGACATATCTTGCTGTAATTTAGTTGCAGAAACCACAGCTGTGGATTTCCCAACTTCTGTCCATGAGTCTAATTCGTTGGTTAAAACAATTCACACTATTGTAACATTTTATATTTGTGGTTTTAAAAAGGAAATGACAATACATTCCTAAGAATGTATTTGGATTAAATCACAGACTTAGAGTATTTGAACGAATGTTTGCATGCTACTGAGCACACGTTGCCTCCTTTTAGGTAACAGTGATTTTAACCTCAAAAACAAATTATGAAGGTGGAACCTGGGTAGTGCCCAATATAACGATACAGAACAAAGTATCTGGTAAGGTATTCCCCTTCCGATTTGACCCTGAGGTGGGGGAAATTCAGTCAGTTTACTCAGTCAGTGACCAGGTGGACGTGGTGAGATTTTCATGGTTGAACAGAGTGAGCATATCTGTATCTGTTTCATATACAGTGACTGAGCTAGTACAAAAAGTCCAAAACACCTTTGTTATAGGAAAGAAAAAAAAAAAAGATAAGAAGAAAAAATATTTTTAGGAAATCCAGCAGCAATGGAATGCAATTGGTCTCAGGGAAACTCACTAAACAGCATAGGACTGGCTTTCTCCACAAATCTGAGTTGGGATTTTATCAGTGGGAGAATGTGGTGGGGGGTGAACATGTCTGACATCATGGACATGGGAGATCCTGTGCTGTTCCATGACTTCGGCACCTTGGTGGCTTCACTTGGTCCTGAAAGCCCTACCTTGGTAGCAATTTTGCCTTCCACCAGTAGGATACCACTGTAAATAACTGTGTTCCTTTCCTGAGGAAAACTGGTTGTGGGGCTTTGTATAGCTTTGTAGTGTGCACTGATAGCCAGAATATCTCATATCACTTTATGCAGGAGAATTGCATGACACTGAAGGAAATATCCCTATTGACTTCAGCTACATGATGTTTTGTGGTGTACACCATGTTTTACCAGCAAAATAAAAAAGGAAAAAGATACTGCAATTTTACAAAATGAAGCTTCTTGTATTTGGGTAAGAAAAAAAAGAAAACTTTCAGAAGTAGTTAGCCTTGATCCAGTCATGGTTACTGCAAGCATAGACGAGGTGTGGGGTTCAGCACCGGCTGTAGTCAATGCAAGGAAATCTCACTCCTCAGGGAATAAGACAAGAGGTAAGGAGACCTGTAGACATAGCCTGAAGAAGCTCATGTCCTAGTTCAGCACATTCCAGCCTTGGCAGCTGCAGGGGCAGGATTCCCACTTTGAAGGCCAGAATTTCTGCTGGATTTCTGAGTGCTGGGTGAACAAAAGGTCTGTGTCCTGTTTTCCCAGCTTCCTTCCTGCCCTGCCCCACATAGAGCAGGCTGTGGCAGGGTTACTCTCTTTTTTGTTAAACATGGAAGCAGCTCCACCTCTGCCACCTCCTTCTGTCTCCACCCATTTGGGCTGTGAGCTGTTAGAGGTGTTGCTGCCTGTCTTTCTCCTGCCGTCAAATGTGACAGCAGGTTTTAGGTGTTGTGTATGGGCACAGGCATCCATTCTTCTTTCCTCCTCCTTCAGACCCATTTCCTTGTACTAATGCAGTCATCTGGTGATCTGAGTCAGCCATACTTTTC
Source organism: Chaetura pelagica (assembly GCF_000747805.2). Lineage (NCBI taxonomy): Eukaryota > Metazoa > Chordata > Aves > Apodiformes > Apodidae > Chaetura > Chaetura pelagica. Next base: position 7,471,917 of record NW_009952263.1, on the reverse strand, counting down.
TACCCTCTAAACTGCTTGGGTTTTCTCTGTGGAAATGTCAGACTGCCAAATGAGAGCTGAGTACCTCTTGCAGACCACCTTCTGGGTCAGTCTAACCACATAGGCATGATACATGTGAGAGGCATGAATTTGCTAGGAACTCACAATGGGGTATTTAGATACATTCTCAGATCTCAGATAAGAGTATTTCCTAGACCTCATAAGATTATGCCTTTTCTTAAAGCTAAGCTTACGCTTCTCAGCAGGGTCCAGTCTTTACATGTTGCCTTTCCAAAGTCTCAGTGCATGTGACAGTTCAAATGTGAGGGTGTGTCATCTGTAGCAATAGGAGGGGAAGATAGTTGTGGTGAAAATATGTTTACTCTTCTATATTGACTATGCCTGTTGAATCCAGATTTGGGGTTGTCACCGTTTGACTCAGGTCCGACAACAATGCTCTCGATCCCCAGGACAGGGGTGATCAGTTTTTCATGCTATGTTGTCTGCCTCACTTGGCCAGGCTTTTTATTTTGCTCACAAAGCTTAAAAAAATATGAGAAATATTAATTAAATTATACATTCATCTTCCAAGGAGATAATATATAGTCTTGCTGACTTTGTTGGAAGCTTTACCTAAATAAAAGACATCAAAACACGTGTTTCTTCTTCTGTTTATTTAGTTTTATGATACACTTTATAGCTTTGTCTGGTAGTCAAAGACTTAAGCAACTTTACTGGGATCAATAAGAAGCACTGATCTATCCTTCAGACTTCCCCAGACTTCTCCCTTGTGGCAGCTCTGGAGCTTTAACGCTCCAGGTGGAGTGTGTCTGGCTCCAGGTAGAGTCTGTCAATATTTTTCATCTGATACAGAGTGTATGTTTTCCATATACATGAAAAAGGCAGGCTCAGCAGTACCAGACAACTCTGAGAATTTGATTTCATTTTATCAAGTTGTTAAAGTTAAGTTGGTTGTTAAAACCAAGCAACTGAAAGGTAACTTCCCTTAAACTCCTGAAAATAAATTGGAAAACATAGTTTTATTTTGTATTGCAATGCTTTAAAATAAACTGTAATTTTCTGGCTTGAAAATACTGTATGTGTTCAGTTTTCCTTGAAATGTATTTTTAAAAAGTAAAGAAACTTTCAAAATCACAACGAAATTTCTGTTGCAGGTTAAGATAAATACTTTGTGTAGTTGAAAAAGTTGTTTAAAAAACTTAAATTTGCTCAAATTTTTAATTTTGCCAGAATCTCCCGTGAATGAAAGCGTTAACAATCACAAAATTTTAATTACTGGCTCTTTAACTGCATTCCTGGAAAAAAGGATGCTTGTCTGTGCCTTATAAATAGGATCCTACAGTCAATACTAGTGCTTATTTTCCAGCAATTTAAGTACCCAGGTACATCTTTTTAAAGGAGACAAAGCAGATCCAAGTATACAGAAGGCAGAGTGCAGATGGCATGTAAACCAAGCTTCCCTCAGTTTAGACAGGTCAATAGACAAGCATTCAAAATAGAGAAATACCTCTGTTCCCTGGCTTGATTACTTCTACGCTTGTGAGTATTCTTTAGGATTCAGACAGACATTTTTATTATTTTTTTTTTTTTGGTGGACACTTCTTTTTATTCTGATGCTCCTACAACTTCCATCACCAGCTAGCTTTTGACCCTCTTGATCAGCTCCAGCTCAAGATGGCTCAGGAAGTTCATCACTCTGCAACCTAGATCGAAAAAAAGAAGCTTATTATTCCACCATTCAGATGACCATAGTGATCTTAATAGTAATGACCAGGTACTTAGGATCATTATTTGTCAAATTAGTCTTGAAAACAGATGCATGCTACACCACGTAGCTGTAGATCATAGCATCTGAAAAAATCAGTCTAGAATTTGCCATTGATTTGAGGGGTAATCTTGGCTAACACTCAAATGCTCACCCAGCTGCACTCCCTCTCCTCAGCATGACTGCAGGAGAAAGTAAGAAAAAAAAAGAATGAGAAAGCTTGTGGGTCAAGGTGAGGGCAGGGAGATTACTTACTGGTTACCATCATCATTGAGCGAAACAGGCTCAACTTTGGAAATTAAATGTATTGCCAATTTAAACAGATGTGGGTAGTGAGAAACAAGAATACAAACATTAAAGCAACACCTTTCCTTTCCTCTCTCCCAGGCTTATCTTCATTTTATTCCCAGCTCCTCTCACTGCTCCACTGAGTGTTGAGGGGAGGATGGGGAATATGAGTTAGGGTCAGTACGTAGCATTTTCTCTCTGCTGCTCCTTCCTCCTCACACTTGTCACCGGCTGTCATGTGGATCCTTATTGAATGTATGCTCTCCATGGATTGTATTTCCTTCAATAATATCTCTGGCATGATCCTCTCTTTGGGCTGCTGGTGAATATCTGCTCTGGTGCCTGAAGAACCTCTTCCTCCTCTGACATGGGTGTTTCCTTTGTTGTTCCTCACTCTTCTTTCCCGCTCCTCCTCTGCCTGTCTAGTGTTCTTTGCCCATTTCTAAGTATGTTTTCAGAGAGGCCATAGACCCTTCTGTGTCCAGAGGTGGGTCATTGGGGAAATCTGCTAATGGTGCCTGTGCCCAGTGTGAGACAGCCCCCCAAGTTTCTTCTCGCGGAGGTCACCCTACAGCCATCCTACTGCCAAAACCTGGCAAAATACAGCCAATACAATGGTACATATGTGAGCTTCCATTCCTGGTCCTTTCCTTTTCTGAGGAAGATGCAGTGACACTGCAAAGAAGCCTGGTAGAGCTTATGACAACTCCAGCACCATACAGAGGGAGAAGTAGTGAGAGAGACATTCATTGTACGTGCCTGAGGCTTAAAAGGCAACTCCCTGGATCTAGGAAAGTTGCATTATACCAAAATTAGCTCATACTGAAAAATGCTTGTTCACTAATGGCAATAGTAACTGTGTCACGTGTTCACTACAGAGATGCCCAAGGACACTCACCTGTAGTGTATTAAAAATGAAGAGATCAGAAATGTGTTAACACTGGATAGATAAAATATTTAAATGGTTATAGCTAGATGGACTATGGAGATACTAATCTGATATGTATGTGTGCACTGTACATTTTTATACTAGAGTTGAAGCATAAATGACCCCATTAAATCTTGTTATTTTCCTAATCCAATGAGCACTTAATCTCATGGCAAGTGCTGGAAATAATTATTAATTTATACACTTGTTTTTCTGCCTCACATTTGATGTCAACAAGGAGTGTGCCTCCTAATCAGTTAAAACACCTGGCAGATAAAGTAGTGAATGAAAATCAAGGATGTGCTCTTCCTAGGAAGGGGACTGTTGGTGTTTTTTCTTTGGTCTGAGATGTTATTGATTCCTAAAATAAATGTATTATACACGCAGAAAAGCTTTCATAGGACAGACTCTACTCTGTGTTAGCAACCACCAAGACAAGGGTGAAAAGTAAAAATCTTTGTGATTCTCAAATTGCCTCAGCCTGCTGCCTTATTTGCCACTAACTCATTGCATTTTCCAGCTGCGAATAGGTAGAAGGACTCCACTCTTTTTCAACACTCCTGACCTCTCTCACCTCTCAGATGTCTGCCATAATAAGTTGGGTCAAGAAGGCTATGTAAATGTTAGATGTATGAGTTATGCTGGTTCCCTTTTCCCTCCTAGAAGAGCAAACTATGAAGACCATTGCAAGGAGAATCTTGTTCTTTTGCGCTCCTGCATGAGCTGTAGCAGATATAGTGAGTCTCTTCTGGTCACCAAGGACTTTTTTGATGGTCATATATTTGTAAGTGTATTAACCTCAATTCTGTCACACTCTTCCTCACTTCTCTTGGGAAACACTTCACTCCCTTCTTTAGGAGCAATTCATGTGCATGCTGGGACTTACTTTGGGTGCACTGTTCTAACCCAGCAATGTTGTAGGGGTGGAAGTGGGTGCCATGGAGAAGGATAAGCCCCCTCACCTGGGGGCCTTACTGCTACAGACCAACATAGTGCGACTTGCAGGAGAAGGTCATGGCTGTCACAGCTTAGATGAGGACAGAGCAACAAACAAAAAACATATAGATATTGCACAGTGGATTTTTTTGCCCCAACTCACCACACCTCTGCATATGTTTATTACGGGTTTAGATGCAATTATATGTTGCTAAAAAGAAGTACTATCCTTTGTCATAATAACTGGAAAAAAAGATGATGCTTTTGCTCTCATGGCTGTAGTCTGGAACATAATACAAGCATTAAAACGTCAGCTAAGAAAGGAAGGTTAAGGAATTCTTCAGAATAGATAAGCTTGGAGTTATTTTTAACACAGGTGTTTCTGTAATGGTGCTACCCTCTATGAGGAAACTTCACAGTTCTCCGTAACACTCGCACTAGGTGTTACACCTTTGCAGAATGATGGCTTAGTCACTTTGGCTGTAATGTAATAGGATTAGGAACACTCGCAGAATCTACTCCTGTTAAAGATACTTTCCCTTTCACAGTCCATGCTTTTCACCTACATATTTATTTCTGTATTTGTCTTTACAATGTTTCTTATAAAAAAGAAAAACTACATTTGAAATTTTGGGAGGCTATCTGCCACTTCTTAAATAACTCCACTGAAAATGGTAAATGGGAAATCAAGAGGCTATACCCGTTGAAAACAATGTGACCCAAACTATGTTCATTGAGACAAAATAGCTACAAGGCTTCCTACAGTCAGTCCATCAGTTTCATCACATCTAACCAAGACATGTAAGGCAAGATCCAGACCTTACCTAATATCTAGAAATACTACACTAACGACCACATGAGAAATACACTCTCTTAAATTTCAAGCTCAAGAATGACAGTGAAACAGGGACAATAATGAGAAAAGTTGTTGAGAATTTCAGGAAGTAATAGTGGTGTTCTTACACCTTTGAGTAGCAAAGTCACTGATTGAGAGAGTCTTTGGATTATTCTATCATGTTTAGATAATGTTTGTAGAGTGAATGCTGAGCAAAATTACAGCTTGTCTTTCAATAGCCTTTATCCTTCTGCCTTCTTTCTGCTGTAGTGAAGCATCTGAAAAGGGAAAAATCATGTGTGGAATTCTTAACATGTTGCAGATATGTTTCCTAAGGATAAGGGCTATGACAATATCACATCTGCTGGACATAAAATCAAGGGTGTATTTTCATCAAAGGCTGATTGCATTGAAATATAGGGAAATGCTTTGCTGAGTCACATATGCTCCATGTGCACAAGTATCTGTTGTCAGAACACAATGGTGTGACTGTAGAACTGAAGTGACACTGAAAAGTGTTGAAAGACTCTACCGAGGCTTTAATATTGTGAAATGTTTGAAAACCGTATTTGTATTCTTTGTAGGCATAACTGACTGGTTCTCAGCCAGAATAAGCAAATAGGGGACCAGTTTTGGGTCTTGGGTCAATGAGATGATTCCTCCATCCTACATTATTCAGAATGTGGTCTGTGAATGTTTACTCCTAGTTTAGGATATTAAATAGGAATTTAAAGTAAGATTAAGTTTTAGAGACTTATGGACAACCCTCATGTATCATCTGGCATAACTCTAGGTCAAATTTCTGAAGGGCAGATCTCCTGTGTATGCATACTTAGATCTGGAAAGTTGCTTCTGCACCTTAACTTCTGTTACAAGTGCAAATCTACAGATTGAACCAATCAAGTCTTAGTGTGAATTGCACAATTAAAAAAGTTAATTATTAAACATGCATATCCTTGTGCCAGTTTAAGAATCAGGAAGCAGATGATGAAAGCCTAAATTCCATGTGTGGATAAAAATCCTTGACATTAGCCTATTAAAAGTGATTCTTCTCTTGGTGGCTTAACCAAAGCTATTACAGGGACCAGGTTTCAGAAAAAGTATTTGATTGATTGGTTAATCTACTGAACAACCCTGACTCATATTAATAAGGTTATTATCCGATGTGTGGTCTTTGAAAGCCACGTCTGTATTTCCAACTCTTCCTTTCATCTCCTGGATGACCTTGAAGACAGCATTGCCCAGTGCTTGAGTTTTCCCATTAAAAATGGCAGCAATATTTCCTCACCTTTGTAAAACTCCATGAAAGCATTTAATGAAAAGCATTTCACAGGAGTTGGGTATTATTCTTACAACTGATCTATTATTGTGACAATTCTTGTAGGTTATGAGAGAGAAGAAATTTCGTCTGCCAGCAGGCAGCCAGGGAGGAACTTGTAGCTGGTGTAGCTACAGATGATCTGTAGGTGCAGAATGGTTTGAGGTCAAATCCGCAATAACTATAGATTTTCACAAGTGTTAAAAGCCGCTGGATGACAGTAACGGGAAAGACTATGATATCCCAAGGAAAAAAAATTGTGATAAACTTTCCTTGTAATTGGTTTGCATCAGTCAGAATACCTGTGAAACACAAAGGTCAAGCAACTTATTTTAAAACCCCCCTATGTGAATCTAAGATTATACCTGACATTTTCAAAACCTCGAAAATTAGGGGAAGGGCTGCAGCCCTGAGGATTGTGGTCTCTCAGGCTGACTGGAGGAGAGATTATATTAAACATTTTGAGACCTGAATGATCCATACTGTATTAGAGAAGATTTACAAGATCCTCAGAGTACGCTTGAAACATCTGACTGAGAGAGAGACTGTGGACTTTCTGCTTTCTTGGTAGAGATTCTCAAGGGCACTATTAAGGAATCAACTATTGTGATTGATGGAAAAATAAAGAAATTGAAGAAGAAATGAAGACAAACTATAATGTGGACTTTTTCCCACGGTCCCATGATATCTTCAACATTAAGTGATTTTGGCAGATAATTTCTACTATGAAGCATGTGGATAGCCAGAAGGCTATTAAGAGAGAATGATGCTATAATATAAGCATGGAGGATTCTTATAAAGTGTATCTTTCTCTCATTCAAAGTACATGATGAAAAATGATGTGTCCAGAGTGCTAACAAATTATAACAAAGTATAAATTCTCCCTATGTATATATATATTACTAAACTACATTTATTATCATAAGCTACCATTCTCCCCTCACACCCCTGCTATGCATTTCCTATTTATAGAAAGAATTTCAACTATATCTTTTAGCTAATCACAGCCAGCTCCATACGCAGGCTGACAATATGCCTGAGGAGATAATATGTCTGGTCAGTTAGACCAGTATGCGGTAGATGTAAGATGCTTAAATGGGAATGTAGAATTCTGGTGAAATAAGACCCCGTGTTCACTTTGCACAGATGAAAGTGATCTCCATCATGTGCAAGATGATAGGGGATAAGACTCCTCCTTTCTCCCTGATACAAATTTAATCTGAGTGACGTAATGAATATACACATACATCTAGATGAATTCTCTCTCTCTCTCACCTGCTTTACAGCTTACGGAGTTGTCCTATTAGTTTGTCTTTCCCAGTTTGTGAATAGATTCATTTATTCATTTTTGTTAATTCATAATTGTGTGTGATTCATTAAAGAATGAATCTTTCTGAAGAATGACCGTGAGCCTTTGGATAACTACAGAGCTGTGCTCAAAGTGATGCTACTGGTCACTTCATCTGCATGGTATTGCTCCCAGTCTCTGCCTGAGCAATTGCAAGTTTAATGTAAATATAAAGCTTCTATTTCTAGCTTAAGAGGGGCCCAAAACATGTCCAAGACATCTGGTTTTCTTCCATGCAACCATAGGTTTAATAGAAGGCTTTCCTTTTTCCTGTTAACTGTGTCAAATTTTTATACTTTCACTATGATCATTATGAGAATATATCATTCCCAAGAGCATGTTCATTTTCCACTTTTTCCTTTTGCCCAAGGAAAGAATAGAGGAGCATTTTGCAGAGCTAGATGAGGCAGACTGGCACTCAAAATATCATTTTCCAGTGCTTATTTTAAACCTCGTTCTTCCTGGGCCAAATCGGACAGACTTCAGTCTGTAACCAGTTTCTTTCAAGGTGTATCTCCTTGCATCTGTGCCAGTACTCTGTGCAGGAGGATTATGTGGTACTAGCTGCAGTAATGTCAATACTGGTGCCAATATTTTGATTTGCATTAAAGCCAATGCTTTGGCCTTGTATTTAAAAAGCAAAACCCAAAATCCAGTTCTTTCTTATGGCAGAGATGATGTCAGGCACAGTAAAATGTTTTAAGAGCCATTTAATGACTGCATTGGTACACGTTTTTTTCTGTCACTATTGTAGAACGTGTACTGAAGAAAAACATGTATCAACATTCACGAACAAATACCTAACTTGTGCTTACTTGGAACTCCTAAATCAGGATAGTTCTGGATGGTAAATAAAGGCATGTTTGAGACCTCATAATTGCAGGTTAAGGAGGGATCTGGCTGAAGCTGAGTGATTGTTTCAGTGCTGCCTTTCATTGAAATAACCTTATCTGCTCTATTCTCTGTATCTAGATTTCCAGTCAACTTCACACATAATGAACAGAAGTACAACTCTCAGGGAGAAATGGAGAAGATTTTTCTATTTGCTTTCACAGAAGGAAGACATCAGAGTACGCAGAGCTGGGATAGTTCCCTATCGTGACAGCACAAAACTGGTTTTTCAGCTTGTGCCTTACCATGGCAATCTGCTTCAGAGGAACAACTGCCATTTTTGATAAGGATAGTGAGAATTACCATCATCTGGAGAGATCACTATGCCTCTGGGTTGAATAGCATATTACAACAGAAGGATTTATTCTTTAAGAGATGAATAATTATTCCACTACAGCGTTTTGTTGCTATGTAGACACAGTTTGTACCCTCCATGATCATAATATAGGTGTTTAGCTAGCTTTCTTAAAATATAACTTGTGATTTTTAATTTTTTTTAATTTTATTTTTTTTTTAATAACACACATATATTCTAGGGAGTCAGGCAGAAAAAGCAGACAGTTAGTGGAAATATTCCTAGGGCAAGTGGATTTTGGGGAGCATGTGTGCCTGCTGCATGCCTCCCCACAGCCAAGATCCAAAGGAGAAACTCACAATCTCCGCACAACCTAGTGAGTTATTATGGAGAATTTCTCTGTGGCTGAGCCAGTAAGAGCTGGGTGCTAAACTTGTTTCCGCTTGAAGTTGCTCTTTGCATACTTGTTAAGGCAGAATGTTCTACCTTTTCACCTCTGCAATACTGGGTGTGAAACATGAGCCTCTAGGTGTTTCCTGGCTGGCAAGAATTCAATGGTAATAAAATTACTAGTAGAATAAATGTTTCAGAGGCAGTTATCCTCTCTCACCTGTTTGTAATTTTTTATTAATTATTACAAATGTGTTTGAGTACTCTACCTGATTTTAATCTGCTGTATTCCCAGGATTTCCATATAAAGGTCTTTTTCCCACAGAATAATGAATAATCGCGTATGTCAGGGTGTGGTGTTAAAATACTGAAGGTTGGTGATACACCTACTAGCAATCGTTAATTTTGTAAAAGGCAGGATTCTGTAAGTAGTTTGCTTTTTATGGCCCTAATCCAAAATTCTGTTGAAACCAGGCTCTTATTGAGTTAAAAAGCTACGGATCTGGTCCCAAATGTTCTTTTATGGGAAGTGTTTGTAGTGCCATTGTTAACAATATATGCAGTAGTGGGCGTGTGAACTCTGCAAGTAGAAATTTTACTTTTCCCAAAGCTCTTGCTCACTTTTATGCATTCTTTGCTCAAGCAAACAGCAGGTGGCTTACATGAATAGCAGGGTTAATGAGGCTACTTAAGTGAGCAACCCTTTATCAGAGCAAGAGTGAAAAGAAGAATCACAAACCAGTCCTCAATATCTGAGAATTTAGGACTTGCCAGATAGCTCTGAGAGCTATAAAGGATTAATATTGTGTCTTGAAAGAAAAGCCGACTGGCATAGTGGTGGCCAGGGGAAGGAGGGGTTGTTGTTCCAAGAGAAGCAGAGCTAATGAGATCTAATGCTTTTGTTTCTTAATCCCTGAACTGAATTAATTTCTCTCCCTTCCCATGTGACATCATCCCGTAGGTGCAGGGAAGTTGCAGCGCAAGGTGTGCGCTGCCCGGCCGACCAGACGGGGGGGTGGAAGCTGAACTGCACTTTCCCTTAGAGACACGAACCCTGTCCCTGCTCTCCTTCCACTCTCAATTCTGAGGAGTTATATGGAAACGTAGTTACCTTGGGCATTTTGGGTTGGACTGAAATAGGACAATGAGTTCAGAAGTTGTCTGGGAGAAGGGAAGGAAAGCCCATACAATCATATAGACTCCCTTTCCTAAACAAAACAAAAACCCAAAACCAACCAAACAAAGAAGATGCACCCAGAGCTCTACTTGAACAAGACTGAACTTACCTTGCAGTTCTCCATTCACATCCCATAAAAACATGGCCTTCTGAGTTTTTGTACACTCTAGAATCATAGAATCATTAAGGTTGGAAGGGACCTTAGAAATCATGAAGTCACAACCCCACTGCCATGAGCAGGGACCCCTACCACTAGATCAGGTTGCACAAAACCTCGTCCAACCTGACCTTAAAAACCCCCAGGGACAGGGCTTTACTTTCAGAATAATTTGCCTCAAAAATAGGAAGCCCTAATAAGAAGATAAAGTATTTGTTTTAGGAAGTGGATCACACGGACAATCTTTATTTCTCATTATGCCATCTTTTTTGCCAATTGGCATGTTACCTTTGACTAAATTTTACATTGGCTGTGTAGTATTTGTGAAGGAAATAGTTTGTAACTAACCAAAGTATTGACAAACTTTAAAAATACTGAATTTTTAATATTGTTGTATCTCAAACTGCAACTACAGAGCTGGGGGCCAGTCTTATCTGGGAGAGTGTCACATAGGATTTCATAGCATGATGGCTACTCAGAAAATACTCAGCACTCTTGTCTAGCAGACCAGATTTATAAATATGAACAGTTATTGTTTGAAAGTTAAGGAAGTCACAAAGACCCAGCAACAAAGCAACTCAATAGAGGAATCTTCTGCCTATTTTCAACTCAGAAAGTGATTTCTCTGAAGAAAAAGTGACATAAAATACTTTTTTAGATAAAAGATACTACAAATGAAAAAGGAAAGGCTTTAAAGTGTCTTTCAAAATTAGCAAGCACAAAAAGCCCATAGGTCAAGAATCAAGTCCTCTCCTATAATCCGCATTCACTCAGATATCGTTTCAAACTCAAGCTTCTGCAACTGACCTTCAAAAAGTCATTTCTTCATGAAATGTGTGTTATGCTATTGTTGCTGTTCATCCACCTCTTAACACCTGGTGTCAGCCAAAGTTCAAAGGAATCAAACAATGAACTGACCTCTTGAGGAAAAAAAAGTAACAGCAGCACCAGGGCTGGTCTGAATGCTGGAAACAGGACAGTGATGCATGAAACAAAGGCTATTGTGTGGTCAGCAATCTTGACAATTAATAAGTTTGATATAAATTGTATTGGAAAAAAGCATATACTTATTGTGCGTACTGTATATACAAATACAAGCATTTTCTCGCCTGTAAGACTTGCAGGTTACCGGGAATTAACTACTTTAAGAATAATTAGAAATTGTATCCATGAAAGTTCCTCTTCCAATTTTGTGCTTGAAAGGAATGTCAATGATTTATGAAGTGGAAATATACCAAAAAAAGGTAACTTGTAAAAATTACTGACTTGTAGAAGTGAACAGAGACCAAGACTGATCTCTGAATTTTATTTCTTGTATCGTTGGCATGTGAATTGGTCTTTCTTCTTATGCAGACCTTCCTGATGCCCAGCAATACAAGTCTCAAGTGACTTGAATTTGGGAAGTCCTAAACCAAATTCTCTGAAAATCCCACAGGCTTTCTACTTTGAATTAGCAGTCACAACAGCTTAGATATTCCCCACAATGTCATATTTAAGTATTCAGTGGTTATTAATAAAAACTTGATGGGACTTTAATCACAATAGTTAATATGTATGTAAGGTTTGAAAGCTTTGGGTTTATATGGATTAAGATGTCATAGGTGGGGAAAGAAACTGAAAACAAAGGAAATTCATCATGGATGCCATTTTATTTTCCTCCAACTAAAAGCCATATGACAGTTACTGAGAAATCAGCTTCAGGAACATGTAAAGAATCACAGATGACCTGAAGGGCAGAAATCAGGCTTTACTTGCTAAGAAGTTGAGAACAGTTATTTCTGAGGTCCTGTCTGGGTAGGCTCCAGAGCTTTTAGTCAATCAGGCATAACCTGAGCAATGTGTGGTATGTGGGGCTCTGCAAATGGGCTCAAATACTGCAGTTTATATCCCTGGCTTTTAAGCTATAGACCTGTGGCCTTATGGACCCAGAAGAAAGGATTATGTCTTGAGTAGAGATCCCTTTTATGCTCTACTACAATAAGAGAACTGACTTCTGTACCAAAGATTTACTTGCTAGTACAAAGCTGGTTCATGTCTCCTGCATTGGCTGACCTCCACTTTCCAAAAGAAAGATTGCACTGGAGATAATAAAGCTGTGTTAGGATAGTGGAATGGGGTCAGCTTATTGGGGTGCTGTGGCAGAGCAGAACTTTGCTGGCAGAGTCTTTGGTAAGCAACTGTGCAAAGAGCCAAATTAAAACAGCAGGTTGGCTGCTCTCAGTCTTGACCATTTTGGGGTTGATATATCCAAAGACTGGAGGCTGAAATGTTCTCACAGTTTCATTTGTAACAAGCAGATCTTAAGCTGCAGAAGAGAATATAACTTGGAATATTGAAATAGGTTGCTGGTTGCCAGATCTGGCTTCCTGTAATGATACAGGAAATGTTCTGGACAGCAACATACAGAAACCTCTGGAGACAAGTCCTTTAAAAGCATCAGACATTAACTTTAGTTTTCCTTCTTCCTCTCTCTGGAAAGTTGTTCATACCCTGTGGGAATCTGATGAGGTTTGTGGGCATGATCCTGGCTCGTTAATAAGATGGACACTTTTAGGTTTTCATGAAAATCTGGTATCTAGTTGTATTTCTTAAGAGGGATTTGAAGAAGAATTATTTTTTTTTCCACTATACAAATGGTATTTTGGTGCCTGTATTCCCCACTGACTAATACAATTGATTCCCTATCATTTATTGGGAAATTAATGGCTCCAAAGTATCATAGTAGTAAATGTCAAAATAGTTACAGCTAGATGGAGACTAATCACTTATGGACATCAGGTATCTTCAGATACAGAATGTGCACTAGCATAAAATCCCAGAAAGTGTGGATTGGATGATTTAACTCACACTGATCTGTGAAAAATATAAAGGAACGTATATAGAAAAAAAATAGCCAGAACTGGATTTTTTGACAAGAGATTAAAATGCAGAGTAAGGCTGTTGTGTTCAATGAAGTTGCTGAAGTGTAAGTGTGGTGTAAGTTGAATCTGAGTCTGGCTCTAAGAGTGACTTAACAGTGACTCAACACGCTGAATTGTTGCTCCAAATAGTAGCTATCAAAGGCATCTTGCCTTTGCGTAAATGACTAATATAATTAGCTTATAACATCACCATAGGCATTGGCAAAAGTAATCATCATTACTATCCATTGTGTTCACAACATCTGAACCATTCATTTGGAAGCCTGTGAAACAGAAACTTCTACCCATCTCAGGAGAACTTTGTTTTCACCCTCCACACATTTTATGCAAGGGCCTGTTTTCCATGCCTCCCCATCCTCCTGCCCATTCTCAAACTGCTTACAAAATATAATTAGCATTGTTCCTGCTTGCTTCGCCTTTATTTTTTCTTAAAGGAGTGAGGCGGAGATGGGAAAAAAGCATTTTTACAATAAAAAACAAATACAAAATTCGCTTGTGCACAAAACCTTGTCCTGCTTGGTTAGCTCAATTAAACACATGCAGAAATAGGGTCACAAAGTATTTTGCTGTTAGTTTCATTCAATTCTGAAGTTCTACGAATGTAACCAAGGTCAGTATTTAGTCCATTGTATGCTTAAAAAGAAATGAAAAGTACTGGGAAAATGTAATGCTTCACTTTTCTAACAAAATGTGTCTGCTTCCATAGCCATGAAAATAAGGACATGACTTGAATGTGTTACCATCACTATGACACTAAGAAGGAACCTGAGACTGAATGCTGCTCTTTTTCAAGAAAAATTAACGTAATGATTAATAGTATCATGGCAGCACTATTATTTTGCTATGTAGTACTCTCTTTATATGTTTGTGAAATTGCAATTAAAAGCTAGTCTTTTTTTTTGCTAATATACTCTCTTCTTTAATGAAAGACTCTTGCTGTGAACTTCACCTTTTTGGACATGCTTATTTTTGACATTAAGAAAGAGTTTAATGCTTTTAAATAAAGAGATTCCTGTTTGTAGACCACTAAAATGTTTAAGTCATATTTGATTTAAGACTAGTTTGCTCAGCACCTTGTAGGACAGCCACACTTTCCTATTGCTGGTTTTAGTAATAAGTAGCGTAAAAACTCCAGTAATAGCTCAAATAGTGCTTCTTCAAATATTCAAGTAAGAATTCAGGTCTATCAACTCTGCCAATGTTGGCAGTAAGACTACTGTCTTTCTGTGGTTACCTACTGCCTACTGACCTGGGTAGTGTTTTTTCATTTTTCCTAGGGTTCGGTTCAGGTTGCAGGCTCACAGAAAACTAGTTGTGTGTTCACATAAATCACAAACAGTAGATGTGGTGAACTGAGTCACTGAGTAGTTTGTAGATCATTCTTTGTCTATGCAGTAAGCTGGGCATGTTTGGGATGTGCTGGCGTATGTGTGCACAGTGTGTCTTGTGTTAGACTTCCTGTGTGCATGCAGGTTGCATATGTGAAGCAGGTCCAGGTTGTCTTCTCTTGGACCTGCTTTTACAGCTGTATAAGCTCTTGTATACTTTGAACTCTCTTTCCAACAGCTACTCTGGCTCCCTTTGCTTCTCTTCTACCATCTCTTTGGGCCTTTCAGGAAGGAAGATGTGATGGATTTCTCTAGCACAAGAAGCTCCTCTCATATCAGGCCCTTTCCCTGATGTTAATTAATCACCCACAGCAAAGTCTTGAGAGTAAACTCTGCATGTAGCCTCATGTCTTTCAGTAATCTCCATAAGTTAGAAGGTAAGCTTTATTTGTTTGAGGTCAAGAGATGTCTTTCCTTCCATTATTTATAGTACATGTGTTTTGGTTCGACAAACAGCCACTGAGGTGATGCTTCTTTATTAATAATGTAAATACCATACAAACTTATTTGTTTGTTTATACTCTGGTATGTTGGAGTTTTTTTAAGGTCAAATAAAAAAGGCAAAAAAAAGTTTTGAAAAGTTTTTGGAAGTTCAGAGAAATTACAAACAGGTAGATGCCCAATGCAAAGTTCATTTCTACAGAGCTATCAAGACACTTCCATTACCCCCTTCATTCTCACACAACTACACTTTTAAAAATGTGTACTTTGAGCTGTGTTCATAGACTATAAACACTTAAAATAAAAACCTTACTTCCAGACTTGCAAAGTCTTCTCAATCCACAACTTGAATAATTCTGAAAGACCTCGACAGTCCTTTAAATGCCTTACAAAAACCAGAGGGTTTTCAAATTGCATTTTCTGTATAAACACAATTAAAGCTTTAGGATGCAAAACTTCTTGCTTTTGGCTTTGCACCCTTGTTTCCTTTAAATAATAAAATATTAAATAAAATATTGTTTAATTATTTGTCATGCAGCCCAGTCCATGCCTGTGGTCTGATGGTGGTAAGCCAGCAAAGCCAATACTGAAGTTTTCCACCAGTTCCAGTCTTGCTTGGTGCTGAGAGCTGTTGCAACTCTGCTCATGACCAGCACATTCCTGTGTCCCAAGACACTTTGGTGTCCATGCAGGCTGCTGACAAGCAGCTGAACTTATAGCAACCTGAATTAACATCATTGAAAGATTGATTTAACTCACAGGTTAAGAGTCAGAAAGTAGCGGTAGAGATAAAAATATGTGGAAAAGGCACAGTTTTTAAACTCTTTTTTTCTTGAGCTGAATTTTTGAATGCAAAATATGATCCTTCATATGAGCCCAACTGTGGAAGTGCAATGTAATGGCATTTAAAAATAGCGACCGCCAAGAAGCAAATTAACACAGAAGAAAATGGTTTGGAGGTGTTTGGTGATGCTTTCCACCAGGCAGGATATGCACAGTTTTTATATACAGTAGGTTAGCATTTCCAAAGGGCAAAGAGAGAGATGAAGGATAAAGTATAATCTTCTGTAGCTTCAAGGCATGTGAGTTTTATGGATGCTCATTTGCAGTTGGAGAGCCCAAGCAGTGCTATCTTTCAGTCAGGTTTATCTTTACTCAGTTTTCTTTAAAGTGTCACGGCAGAAAACTGACAACATTAAGAACATACCTATTTATGTACATATTTTTCAAGCAGTGTATTAAGACCTCATGCAATATCAAGCTTTTTGCAACACCATACACTGTTTATGGCTCTGACAAACAATTCAGAGATTTGAAACCTGCCCAAAACATGTTTAAGAGCTGTACTGCTGTAGTACAGTGTTTGTAACATATTTTACTCGTATTTATCTCCGCTCATATGGAATGATGTCTTTTTCTTCGAGAACAATACAGATAAAAGCTGAAGATTAGAGTTTGTGTTAGAGTGGGTAAGCAAAGATAAGGGTATTTCTCTTTGTGGAAGATGAAACAAGTGGAAGAAGAGCCTAAGAACAACAAGCATCCTCACAGCAGAGGATGTATTTGATGACCTACAGTAAATTTTATAAATGCCTGAAAATGCTTTTATATACAAGTATTGCTTTGTAGAAGGCACTTTGTAGTATGGATTTGCTGTTCTCTCCCAACACAAATAAATACCAGGCTAGAGGAAAGTTATGTAACCACAATATTGGGAAGATGATGAAAATGAAGCCTTGTCATTAGTTACTGTGAAAGACACTAGGTGTCTAGCAAAGGGACACAAACTCCTCACTGATTTGTTTGCTACACTTATGTTTATGACTAATGTGAGTAACTGTAATAGGTAGGTTGATTTGGGTGGCAAATATTCAATACTGAGCATACCTTACATTGGAATAGAATACAATGGAGCAACACAGTATGGCAGAACCTTGCTGGCTAAAAAACAAATGGGAACTCAAATATGAAGTGGGTGCCTGAACTGCAGAAGGAACTTCAACCTCTGGTGCCATGCAGGAAGTTAAGACTAGAATAGTCTTAGACAACTGGCATTGGTCTTTAAGTCTTTTCTAGGGACCAGCTTGAAACATTCCACCTTCGACTTGAATAAGAGACAGTAAAATACAGCAATATCATTTGGAAGCTCTTGGAGAGCTTCCAAGCATCTTCCCCAGTGGTGCAGGGTAAGTTTCCAGATGCCTTCTTTGCCTCATGAGATGAAAACAAGGCAGAAAGTGGCCTCTTAGTTCCTCCAGCTGTAGGACATCTTACGTCTCTGCTCTGTGACAAAGTAACCTTACCTCTGAATTCACTTGAGAGGTGATATTCACTGGCAAGATACTTCCAGCAATCTAGAAAGAGAGAGCAAGGCAATGTGTGCATACTCACGAGGAGGTAAAGAGCTGGATGGACCAAAGTATTAATAAAAAAACCCTATAGCACTTGAGGATTTGAGGCACTGTATTTTTAGGATTCCAAGCTGTAATAGCCAGCAACTCATTATCAGGGCTCCATCCTGGCAGCTCTAGATACACGTTGAAAACCCAGCAAATGAGCCCACTGGGGAATTTGGCCCTTTCTGTTTGCATGCATGTTTTAAAATGAAAGCACCTTTGTTCCCGCATCTCAGACTTTGCTTCTGTGCTCACCATATCCAGTCATGCTGCAGTGATAAGGGACCTTGTGTTCAGTGTCTCATTACCTTCTCCCTTTGGCTCCTGGGAAGAAGCTGGGGGTCAGCTTTCTCTCAGGCTTATAGGAGACGACAGGGTTAGAAATAGGTTACAAATGGTGGGAAGAGGACAGGGCGAAACAAAGAGAAGTTGGGAATAAATGCCTGGCACTCGGAGATGTTGGAGTTATGGTTGCCTTTCCATAGCCTGTTCTGCCCTTCTGTCTTCTGAAGCAGCAGAGGTGAGTTATGTGTAACTTTTATCTTTCTCTCCTGAAAACAGGAGGTGAAACAGCCCCCTGGACAGCCCTTATTGATTATAGTGCTAAAAGGCAGCAGCCTGCTCGGATGAGTACAGCTCTGAACAATGGAGAAATGGCCAAGGGACTTTCCTCAGTGAAGGGAAACAGAACCAGTCTTGGCACAAATTTCAGATGTCTCCATGGAACAAGTCACACCAGTAAGGCAGACCCTCCAGTGGGGGATCTTCACAGAAGTCTTGGAAGTAACACACTGGTAGATTTGATAATATGTGTGATCACATGTTGGCCGTGAACACAACAAAAATGTCACAAATTAATCTGCTTCTTAGTTTTGTCTTCTGAAGTTAGCATTGTATTAGAGAACATAATATGATATTAGACTTGTAGGAAACATTTTAAAAATGTAAGTGAATCAAATTATAGTTTAGATATCTTTTTTTTTTTTTTTTTGGTCCTTTTTTTTTTAATTGTTTGGATTTATTCATAATATAAGAATAACCATGGCTTTTACTGGTAGCCTAAAAAAAGCATACAATTTCTTTTCTAAATTTTAATGAGAGCTAAATGTTCACCAGGCAAAAATCTTCATATTATGAGTATTTATTTTCTGTTTTAAAAGATGTATTTATTTTTTAACTAGATTTGATCAATGCACACAACTCTTTTTGCCAAAGGTTTAAAAAAATGTCTGGCTTAAAATTGTCCAGACTTTTTATCAAATAATTTGGAAAAACTTATCTGGTTTGTTCTCATGTTGAGGAAGGCTTTTTCTCAACTTTCTCACTTCTCTTTTTTTTTCTGTCCTTTTGAAGAATCCTGACTCCAGCACTCCATTTAAAGGCTATGAGCATCCCAGAGCCGAGAAGACTTCTGGGGCTGCCAGTACCCAGCACAGTGCATGACCCTGTGACTGGTCCCTTCTCCACCCGCCCACAGTGCAGTGCAGCCTCCTGAACTTCTCCTGAGAAGTGCTGAGGCCCTGCCAGTTATAGTCTGGGAGCTGAGTCTGTTTAGTACCTCTGAATACTAACTAGGTTGTTTTTACCCAGCAGTAATTTGTGACAAATTAAACAATATAAATTTTATCTTGATCTTAATTAAGGCAACAGCAATATCCACATTAACTTCAGTGGGACCAGGATTATATCAAATATTATTTAAACATTTATAATAGCATTAGATAATGGGTTTAGAATAATTAAGAGTCTATTGAAGAAATTTAGCTTGATGGTGGAAAGGCAAATTATGTCAAATGAACGGGAACTGTCGTTTATGGAGGTCTATTGAGATTGTCTTGCTTATTGAGGAAAGAAAACAAAGCTCATAGGAATCTTTTGGGGGCAGAGGAATAGGGTCTTTTTGGGACTGAGGAAGAGGAGTGGGAATATGAAACAGTTGTGTGAGGTGGGAATAGTGTTTTTCACCATCACACAGACTCTGCAGTCAAGAGTATCCAAAAATTAATTTTCAATTGGTAAAATGAGATCCTAGATTCAGTGTAGGCTGTTTCAATTAGGTCTGTACAGATACACAAAATTAATGGGTCAAATAAGTAATTAATGATGTTAATATATCAATCACTTTTCTAATAAAAGTGTCTGAAATGAGTTGGGAGAAAAAAAATCTAATAATTAATTTGATGCTTCAATTGATTTGGGGCTAGGAAAAAAAAAAGGGAATAATTAGTAAGGATCACAAAACAATATCACTTTTAGTCCTTCAAGTGGAGAGGAAAATTAAACAGAGATGTGATTGAAATATAATTTTTTATCCTTGTATTTCCCTTGACTGGGAATGTCAACTGTAGCAGAAACCTATTTTTTATTTTAAATGAGCTATGCTTGCCCTGTCCTTCCTCACTTCTACTTGTGTGCACTTCCTATTCCTGTGGAAAGTCATATCAACTCAATAAGGAAGCAAATGGCTTTGTGTACTCTTAGCCTAGTTTTCTCCTTAACCTAGAACTTTAACGTTTTAAGCAGCACTTTTCTCATTTTGCTGCTATGATAAAATAATTATGAGCTAATATAAAAGCCATTAATGTCATATTTGTATTTTTTAAAAAGCATGTGCATTTCAACACAAAAGTGAAGTTATTAGTCAAAATAATCTCTCCTGGACTGCTTGCTGGACAGGAGGTGGAAGGAGGCATTGCATGAAAGAGTCCATTACTCATAAAAATATGCGACCTCTTTAATATTTAGAGTAAATCCTTGAGATTTGTGGGTGTGTTCATTTTTTGAGTAAAATGCCCTTGATGAATACACTGGTAGAGATGCAAGAAGCATTCATTTGAAAGGGTAAAAAATGGAAAATTTCCTTTGGGAAAGCCTTTGGCTGACCACAAAGTGCTACTGAACTTTGCCTGATAAACTTCCGTGTAACTAAACAAAGATGTAATGCAATAATTATGAAGGATAATTATCTACCATAATTTAACCTTCCTTTGCTATTTCCCTCTCACTGCCAGTATGAAAACCTATAAGAAGCAGCCAAAACTCTTTTCAACACAAATCAAGATTCAGCCACCTCTTCCTTGGGAAAAAGTAGTCCTCATTTCTATTTGGACGTAATACAGGCAACTAGTGGACTCCCAAAACAAGTGACAGAACTAGACCTACTTTAGCTGATACCCTAAATCTCTGAATGAAAGGCAGTAGTTAAAAGTACTTAAAAGGAAAATCAAAACAAATGCAACCTAACTAATTCTTTAAAATGTGATTCTAAGGCAGAATGTGGACAATTCTATTATCTACTATTACTTTAAACCTGTAGCATGAAAGCTGCATCTCTGGAAACTGAGATGTAGGCATTGGTGTAGAAATACTAAATAACTAGGAAGCACTAAAAGAGTGAAATGTTACCAGTTAGATGACTGAGAATACAGACTGTGGTTGTTCATTGTACTTCAGGGGATCCAAACAACCCCAAAGAGCTTTTCAGCTGAGAAATGCTCTTTCCTTGCATTAGAAGCAGCTTTTCTCTCTTCATTTTACCCTGAGTTAAACTTATCGTACTCCTCTCCTCTTCCTGGAAATGTCTGTTTTAATGAAACATGCACCAGTATTGGTGTTTGCGTTCTTTGCTGAGTTTTCCTCATATTTATTCCAGGCCACTGCTGCTGGGCATGATGTGACAAGCATGATGGTTGCAAGGCTATGGCGTATGTAGAAGAGTGATTTTATTCAACTTCAAGAAGTTGTTACTAAGTAGGCATTTTATTAGCACTCATGCAGAGTAGCAACTTGCTTCAGTCGGCAATTTTTTCATCTTTAAAGTACACCTAAAACTAGATGCCTGAACAATGAACCCGTAAGTTGAAAAATACATTTGGACTTCCTTACAATAAATGCTCTAAGCAAGCAGAGGGGAAAAAAAAAAAAAAAAAAAGAAAAGAAAAGAAAAAGAAGAAAGTAACAGCATTTAAAATACCATATGGTAGAATGGTGTTAAATGATTTGTCATTTTTGTACAACATATTTCTCTTACAGATTCCTAATTCTCTTTATTCTATATCTGTGCATGACTTAAAAAAAAAATAAAAATACAAATACCCGTTAAGATCAGCCAATATTCTTGTAGAACCCTCCCTGCAGCAATGTTGATCTCCCCTTCCAGTTCTATGCATATAAATCAGCAAAGAGTTTTCACTTTGTGTGTTGTGGTGACATCAATTGATGTTGATACACAAACAGAGATACTTCTGCATGATAAAGCACTTCACAAGTTGAGTTTCTAGATATTAAGCAAATCTAGCTGTGGTCATTTCATCTCCATTTAACACACCTGGGAAATTATCCATGTCCAGAAAAAAAAAATCAGGCCTCAAAAAGGATGCTATCAATGATGTGGAGGAAAAAGGCTAATTTTTTTAAAAAAAATCATCCATAGAGAAAAAGCTTCATAGCATTCTATTTTTTTCACTTCAGTGTATTGGTTCTTTTTCAATGGTTCACTAAATTGTATCAAGTAAATACTCGGCTCCCACTACAATACTTCAAATATGCACTAAACTTCTTTTGACAGCTTTGGAACCCATGCCGAGCTGTAGCATGTCGCAGCTCTGGGTAGAAGCAATCCCGTTTAGTAAGACTGCATCTGACAGAGCCTGTCTTAGTGTCATTGATTGCTCTGTGGTCCTTGGCTGCTCTGTCACCGCACTTGGGCAACATTGGGTTCAAAGCAGTCCTCCCTCTGCAGCATGTGTCTTCTTTGGGTGGCTGCGTTGCAATGGGACATCTGAAAGTCCAAGAAGCAGTCCCATAATTGGCACAAGGCAGAGACCATTATGTGGTCCTCTGTGGAGATGATCAAATGGACAATAGACAAAAAGTTGCTTACCACCTGCAGTGTGTAAAATTGAGAGAAGACAATGATGTCCTGTGGGAAGAGTGGTCCATCTAGCCCAAGACTCCATTTCCAGCAGTGGCAGGAGGTATTGGACAGAGATGCACATGAGCCTGACCTCTCTCTGTAGTCTGTTGTATTCCCAAATCACTGTAATAATTGGATTAGGGATTTTAAGGGATATAATCCCTGCAGGATCCATTTTTGTGTCTACTGATTTAGCCATTAACTTTGAATAACATTGATAAAATCTGCTTCCAGTAACAAGTTCACCAATCCCTGAATAAGAAAATAATTTGTCCACCTGTCTTAAGCCTATTTCCTGTGATTTTCACTATGAGCTTTCTGGTTCAATTCTGCAGGCCTTGGTGCAGGGTAATTCTGTGGTAATCCTGATCTACCATCTTTATGATTTGTGAATCTCAGTAATATCCCTTTTAGCCATATTTTTTCAAGCTGGAGGCCCAACGCTTTCTCCTTTATTTGTAAAGTTACTGGTACGCTCCCTCAATCACTGTAGTTGTTCTCTGAGGTTTCCTGTCCCTAGTTCTAGTCAGTCTGCTGCTTTTTTCTTTCTTAAGATGCACAAACCAGAACTGTAAGCATACTTAAAATACGGGTGGAGCAAGGTGTCCTAGTGGCAAAATAAATTTCTTTGTTTTGCCATAACTAACTTTCCTAACAAAACCCAACATTTTGTGGCTGGTCTTGTAAACTTAATTCAGAATTTCAAAGAGGTGTTATTGATGATTCCAGTAGTGTTTCCATGAATGGAAACTACCTTTTCTGAGTACAGTATCAGGCAAGCAAAGTTTAGGTTATTTTTCTATTAATATATTACTTCACAGTGATCAATACTAAAGTTTCTCTGTCCCTGAATGTTGTACACACTCACTAAGTGTGGCTTTTGGAGTTCCTCACTATCTGAAACAAGCCACGGTATTATCCACATAACTGCGTTTTCTAGATCACTGACAAAGATGTTGACTAATAGTCATTCTGGATCTCTAGGTGTTCCTGAGGTTTATACCGACACGTCTTGCACATGTTTAGTGATGCATTTTATGACAAAGCAGTTTTTATTTATATTTGTTATTTATAATGTTTTATTCAATGTCAAGTGTACTTAAGGTGCAATTCCATGGCTTTTTCAGACTTCAAGTGCTTCTGATTTTGTTTAATTTATAATGTTTACAAATATTTTGGTTTAGTGGTTAATTTAATGGAAGCACGCCATTGGCTCCTGTGAAAGGCTATCCACTTCTCAAGGTCCCAGTACCAGCAAGCAGACTAAGGAAAGACTTAAAATTTGCAAACAAAATTTTACTTTTGTATAAATTGAAATTGCCAAGCATCTGTCTCCTGTGTTTGTCTGTGGTTGTGTGACATTTCCCTATCCAGGCAACAGAAGTAATATCAGAGAGAGACTCATTTGATAGTATCCCTTTTGCCTGGAGTTAGGAGAACACCTTTCCAGTTTGGTACTTGTTGACTGTCATTTATTCTGCAAATATATCAAATGTGCTCTTGGATCTGTTCTTCCTTGGAAAGTGTCAGTCTGTGAATGACATTTCAAGAGCAAATCTCAATTTAGTGATTTATTGAAGCAATATATCATCCAAGTAAGGTCCTTTAACCACATTTTTGCTCATTAGATGATACTGTTCCAAAGAGAAGGAAATCTGAGTCACTGTTTAGTTGTGTAATAAAAGGTATATCAGGAAGCAAGATACACTTGAAAAACTAAGCATGTTTGCCTCCAGGTATGCTGGCATCCTTGCACCTTCTTTCACAAGCATGTTAGTGTGCTGAATAAGCCTCCATACCTGGTCGCTAAGGTCTTGGTCTCCTTGACAACTAAACTTTTCAAAGATTACATGGAAAATGTTTTCTTTAGCCCTTGAGCTGTTTTAATGCTTTAAAATGTCAGAGAAAAGATCCTTTAGTCCCAAGAGTAAGGAAGAGGTGGTAATGGAGAGGGAACAGCATATTTAAAATTATGTTTACAGACTAATTCAGTACCACAGGACAGCCCAGTTGGAATGCCCTCAAAAAACAGGGATCTGAATTTAAACATTGTAATAAAGATCTTTTGCTTCAGAATAGTTTGGGGTTTTGGTGGCAGCATGAAGCATTTCACATCTAATTTACCATCCTGAATTCAGCTAAGATTGGTAATGGGAGCATCATCTTAATATGCCTTTTGGCTTCTACTGCATGATAAAATTCACAGGAAATAAGCTTCAGCTTTGTCCTTTTTTTGGCCTTTTTTAGTAGAAACAGGTTGTGTCAGCTGGGAGTGGTAACCACTGTTTGGGTCAGAGTTGAGGGTGCATCTGCCTTCGTGGTATACTAATTTAGGGACTGCTGAAACAATGGGTTAGTTGTAAGAAATCCCTGTGTTTGTGTTCCATAATAAGCTAAATAGCCCTGTGCTCGCTGTTTGGAGTGAGCATGCACACACAGAGGCAGCTCTGCATCCAAGAATGGGCCTTCTCCTTCAGAGCAATTCCTCGTTTGGGCCCCAAATAAGACATTGCCGAGAGTGTAAGAGAGAAAAGAGTAAAATGCCAGAGAACACAGAGCCATCAATCTGTTTAGGAAGTGAAGTTGGACAGCGGTAGGCCATGGCCCAAGCTGTGGAGCAGGATGTCCTGATGGGTAGTGGAACCTGCAGGGCTTCCCAGCAAGTGTGCCTTTCTCGAGAGGTGACATGGAGAGAAAGGGCATGGCTTGTTTCTGTGTCTCAGAGGCAGAGGAGAGAAAAGTGCTGTGAGGCAAAAAAGGATGCTGCACTGAGGGATGAGTGGACACCACAACTTTTACCTTCTTTTCCAGCAGAGTTTGGACACTGCCATGAGAAATGAGTGGTAGCCTCTATGTTTTAAGTGGTTGCCAGTGCCTCAAATGGTCTTGACCTGAATCTTCATTTACAGAGGTAATTAAGGAGGAGACAGTGAGGTAAACAGCCGAGGGGAAATTTTTGCCTGGGGTTCAATATTTGCAGACTTGGGGGAAGACTCTGTTGTCTATAATCAACAGAAGGTCCATCTGTGGGAACAGTAACCTCATCTCACTGTTCCTCTTCCATACTGACTGGTCTACTGGTTTGTCTCAGATTGCTATCATAACTTTGAACCTTCATTTATGCTAGTCTTCAAATTCCAGGAGTTTTGAAAGAAATTGAGTTCTATGTAGCTTTTTCAGATTGAGGGCCATGGTCTGAGGTCAGGACGTCTAGGAGTCAGAAGGCGGGTAATGGGTATAAAGTTGTTAGAAGACTGATTGTGAATTTGCTCACCTTCAGCGTACTATGTGTTTTGTTCGTTTTTGGTTTTGTTTAATAAATCTTTCTTCAGGTAAAGTTCGCCTCATTCTGCATGTGTGATGCAATCTGGTGTAATTTCATTGACAGTTCCAGTCAGTTGTCTGAAAGAGAACTACTGTAATTTTTTATTGGTACGTTGACTCCCTAACTCACCCAACTGCCGTGATTCAGATTAATGGAGTGCCACCCACTGTGTAAACAGCAAACCCTTGTGGGTCCTATTGCACAAGATCTGTGATTGACTGATGGCAACTAATTCTGTTATGACAGAAGAAGTTGATTTTCAATCAAGTTACCCTCTGCTGATGGTTCTTTATTTTGCAAACCTCCCTTTGATCAATCACATAGGCTTGGTTGATGGTGAACCTCAACATATCCAGAAACTTTGTGAATCTAAATTGAATTCTGAGTTTCACTTGTCTAAACTATGCTATCCTATCTTCAAGTGTGGCCGTAGAATCAACAGACAGCTCTCCATTCTGCTCATGCCTATTAATGTTGAGACCTGTATTTTGTGATTCACCATTCAAAGCCATAGTAAAACACTTCAGTTTGAATTAATACATTCTGCATATTGCCCCATCATGCCCAGCAATTTTGGGTTCATCCACTGGTCTTTCCACAGAGTCTGATTCAGTTCAGAATATTACCATTGTAGTGGTTTGACCAATACTCATATTTGTGAGACTTGGACTCTCTCATAACAAGCCACAACAAGCTGAAGGTTTTCTGTAGTCACTTGTGCGCCACACTGGAGCCATAATCTGAGAACACACTTGCTGGATGTGACATAGAATATTTGTGATCCCTTTGATAGGAGAGTACGGATACCTTGCACCACCTGGTAACCTCTGGCCTGAGGCAGTGTTTCCTTTGGCTCTAGGAGGTGTTTCCTGTTTGATCCAGAAGCTGAGGATGCATGGGACTACCTCAGTTAACGAATTGCCAGGGAATTCCTACCTTCTGGTGCCTTAAGTGGATGGCTGAGAATTTGTCAAATAAAACTCTGTCCTCTTGCAGCTCTGTGTAGGTGACTGAACCCTGCTTTAACCACAGTTGAGATCTAGTAGCCTATGCATCTCATTAATAAACTATTTAAAGCTCTTGAACAAACATGTCTTCTCAGGGAGCATAAACTCATCTGACAGGGCACTGAGAGCACATCTCTTTCTGCAGTTGGTACAGGTAAATCCTGTTCTATTCCTTGCCTTTCTAATGCTCTAGCAACATTCCAGCATTTTATTTACAATATTCAGAAGAAGATGTTAGACTAGGATGTAGCAGCATGTCTGGATGACACCCACATTTATTTTAGGATCCCAGGAACAACACAGTTGGCATGTTCAACTTGTCCTCAAATGCCTCCACCATAATAACCTGTTTGCCAAGCTGGAAAAATGCAAATGTGATCAGACAGTTGTGGAATTTGTGGGCTATGAAATTGCCACTGGGGATGAACTGGGGAAGTTTCTTTGTGAGATTGCTACTGTGGTCAGCTGGGCTTTCCTGGGGGATATGTGAAGGACATTGTGTCTGTGGTTCAGAGTCCTTTGACAAATTACACATGCATTTACCCCAAATGCAGAGATCTCAAGGCTATGAATCAAAGCCTGGAGAACAGTCTTATTAGTTCCACACTTTTTGTTAGGATAATCTCAAACCCCAAATTTATAAAGAACAAAACTTAATGGATTTTGTCACTCATGGAATCACTTGCTGTTAACAGTGTTTTCCAAGTCTTCCTCTGTCCTTAGAAGATTATGACAAAATTTATTGTGGGTTTTCTAGAAGAAAAATATAAATTGATATGTACTAGTAGAGCTACAGTTGTCTAATATGCTTTCCTTGAGGAGGGGACACAGTCTCAACTTTAGCATTCTGGAGCATATAATAAAAACATCTGTCATACCTGAATGTTTAACATCTGGGAGAATCTGGGACAAGCAAGAGGTAGGGGGAAAATTAAGAATTACGTTTTGTCGTTTTTTCCACATTTCCACTTTCACTGCACTATTTGGTCTGTAGAATATTTTGTCCACTTCATATTTCATTTAAAAGCCTGTGTGGCTTCAGAAGAGGTGAGCACACACACACGTTATGAATATCTTGTCTCCTCAGCAACACTTCATTGAAAAACATTCACTATTTCTAGGACATCACATCTCTCATAAACCCCCAGCTTCTTCTACACTCCTCTGCCAGGATTTTCCACCTGTCTGAGAACTATCAGCCTGTGCAGCTGGGAACATGGGAAGATAAAAATCTGATTTTTTACTTTCTGTTTTTAGAGCTTTGATTTTCTGAGTGGAAGAAGGTTGAGAGCCCCTGAAGAAGGGGAAGCATCACTCTGAATGTGGCTTTATTATGAGTTGCTTATGCTTCACATCAATTTACATCTGGTTTAAAGTCCTCCGAAAGGGGCATGGAGTTTATCTGATAGAGACAGAGGGTAAAAGTCTTCTGTGTTTGAATTGTTGATTGATTGCATACAGTAGTACAACAAATAATTCTTATTATGACTCATAATTCACCTATGGGGTTTCCCGTGAGGCTTGACAAAAGATTTATGTGGGTTGCTTGGCTTTTCTTTTTACCTTTGGTTAGCAAGAGGAAAAAAAAATTCCCATCTATATTATTGTTTTCACAGAGATATTTCGTGTATAGAACTACTATTAAAAACATGTTTCCCGTTTATAAAAAACATCTGTTTTATATTGCTGTGACATGGAAAGCTATTACCCCTGTACTTAGTATCCATCTTTCTCAATATATGCTATGCAGCAAGGGACTCTGCCCCAGCTACAGAAAACCTGTAAAACAAGGAATATTGCTGCTTATCTTCATGTCAAAGAAATTCTCTGTCTGATTAGCACCCAAGTATTAACTCCTTCACTGCTACTGGCACTAGAAACTGAGCTGGCTGTAGCAATTAAGTAATTTTGTGACTCTGGCATTTTACACCTCAATAAAGGCATTGTTCTCCTTGGAATTCTCTTACTTATTAATTTGCTTGACACACCTTAGGCTTTTCATTAACTCAAGCATCTTTGTTGCCTTTTGGTGAAGTGATAATAAAATTACAGATTAAGTGTAGTGAAATGACTCAGCTAAAATGAAATTATTGTTTCTTCGGTACCTTTAATCAATAACATTTATCTCTGAAATATAATCATATAATTGACTCTGTTAGTAACTAGTGGATGAACATGGCTCCTTTTAATGTCAATGAGTGATCTAAGAGGTGTCAAAGGGAGAATAATACCCACCAAAGACGACATCAAAACCCTGGGAATATTCTTGTGTTCCTCTCTTTTAGTCTGTCTTTTTCTCTAATTACCTCACTGATAGTTCACTATGATTAGATTATATCTTTTTTGCCTTGTCAGAGGTACTTTGGAGCTGCAATACTATAAAAACGTTCAGGAGACATTTCCTTTGAGTCCTCACTTTCACTGGGAAAATGGACAGAGCTGTATATTTCTCTTTTTGCTGCTCAGTGTCTTTGCTAAAGAGCCTGTAGAAATATCCATCCTGGCTTCTGCCTTATTTTTAATTTTTTTTCTAAGCACAGAAACCTGAAAGAAAGTGGAACTGCTCTTTACACAATATGTGCACTAGGAAGAAAAGAAAATGAAGAGGTCTCTTCCTAATTCTTCCTTATAAACAAAATTTCATTGTAAAGCTTCAGGAGCAGCACCAGGCTTGCCCTGAATAAGGGCTGGCTTAGGGACTGGGTTATGTTTTGCCCAAAGCAGAAAGGATGAATCAACAGTGCAGGTATAAGAACAAGCCTATATCAGGGTAAAGTGGACTCTCTCTTCTTATCTCCCTCTATCGCCCGTTGTATCTTCTGAAGAGGAAAGCCAAGAAATCAATACTCAGTGTGAGTGTGCTCCACAAGTCATTCTTCCACTCTGTTTGTGGCTCTTTCTGGTTTTGAAATTCATCTTGAGGATATGGAGTTGAAAAATACAAAAGTCCCTTTGATTCAATTGTGCTAAAGGCTTGAAGCGATAAATTGGAGATTTGACAAGTTTGCTTGAGAATAAGGTTTTGATTAAAATGCAAGGATTCCTTAACTAGAGTCCATAGGATCCCAAGTATTTGGTTGCTTATAGACCTGTTTTTTACTCTTTTGCTTTTGGATTAAAGTGATTATGAGGGATTCAGCCAGTTGTGAGGGTTGTCTCTTTTGTTCTTGTGTCTCAACAGACTCTGAGGTGTTAACTGCTGGAAGAGATCCTTATCTAATATTAGACTCCTCCATAAAATACAGCCCACAAAATCTCCTAAGGCTTTTTTATGTTAATAAAACCTGCACGTTTTCAAAAGGAAGGTGAAATGGAAAGGAAAACTACATCTGAAATTCAACAACTGCACCCCTGGCAGGTGCATGGTCTGTCCACAAGAAATTACCAGCCTCTGTCTTCAGAGGTCTGCTGAGTCAAAAGACTGTTTCTGAATCTAATTACAAAAAATGCTCAAACTTGTCCATGAAGTTGCTACACTTACACAGAATAAACAGAAAGGGGCAACTAACCTTTCACAGTTCAAGCATCATTCGCTCCTAAGTCTAAACATCCCACCAGATGCTTCCTGTTCCCATCAAACAGCAGGAAGTACTGAGGCACAACAAGGCAACGCTGGGGGAGAGAGGCAAGTTTGCCACCTCCCTGGTTTTCTTGCTCCAGGTGAACACAGTAAGCCAGTGGCTCAAACTTGTAGTTGAACTCCAGTCTCTTAACCCTTACCTGCTTGTTTTTAACACAGTGGATAGATGTCTCCGAATTAACGTAAAGGGAAAGAAAGTCAGGCAGTTTATTGTCTTTTCTGAAAAATGTCCATATAATACACAAACTTTGTAACTGGAAGGGGGCCAGTGAAGATATTTTTACCACACAGAGACTATTAAGATAACAATTATTATTTTTTCTCCTGAAGTTTACCTGTAAATCACTGCTTCCCTTCATCCTGTGAATCAGCTGCGCTGGGGGTGTGTGTGGATAACTTGAAAAGTTGACACAAGCTCCCCTCTTTCCACTTTAGCTTCCCTACCTCTGATCCTTTCATAGTCTTCTTCTCCTCCAACATCATGTGTCCTGTCCTGGACCCCCACCTGCTTCCTTTCTGCTGCTCGCTCCCTTGCCTGTGAGTTCTAATAGCTGCTGCCTCTGTGGCCCCAGTCACACCCTTGTCTCTGACTCCCTGTTGTCTCTGTCTCTGTTTTTTTTTCAAGTCTGCAGATAAAACTTATTTCCAGCCCTAATCATACTGCAAAACAAGTCTTCAGACAATTGGCTTTTTCACTAGGATACAGGTAATTTCAGTGCTTGGTGAGTACTTGAAAATATTGTGAATACTTGTATAGTGTATGTGTCTGTCAGAGAGAGATTTGTTAAAGAAACAATGAACATTTTCTACATCTTTAAAAAATTATTGTGCAATCCCTAATCCCCATTAGTTTCAGTGGACACCATACAAACTGATGACAGTAGATATTGAAGTAGTACTTTAGTTTTGGCCTGACAAAGATAACCATGATCACTTCCCATGCTTTTGACAGCAGTCAGAGCTGTGAAGAAGTATCCCATGGAGTGGTGCAGAGGAAAAAGAGGACAGAAGAATCCTGTGTTGCCTCCTGATTGTTGATGCATCTTTTTACAGCAAGTCATACTTTTGTGGGTCAGGGTGAGCAGCCCTATGGGAGGAGATGAAGGTTATGTCCATAGGGTAATGAAGAGGTTAAAGTGGTTCTTCAAGCTCAGGGTGTGACCCATCAGGTGTCATATTAACACATCTGATGCCTGTACATTAGTATGAGCAGAGCAAGTAAAAACCTGCTTTGAAGTAATTAAATTAAGCAGCTGAAGGAAACAGTCATTTTAATAAGGAGCTTATATATAAAAAAATTCCTGATACTTTACTATCTATTTATTCCTTTCAGTGACTCAATTTTATCCTTCAGAATTAAAAAGGAGAGAAAATCAAGTCTTTAAAAGTTACCTGATGCCACTGTCAGAAGCTCCCAGAACTCGGTACAGTATTGCAGGCACCGTTTCACATAATAAATGCATTAGCACCTCCTTGGTTTCCAAAAGATATGTCTCCAGCCTGAAATCACTTTTGCCGCTGTATCACTTTACAAGCTCTTTCCTAATTTGCTACCCCCTATAATTCTAGGTACTTTTCAGTCTGACTGCTTTGTAAGTATCTCCTTCCATTATGTAAAGTGGTTTCTTTTCAGATTCTAGATTGTAGAGCTACTCAAAGTGAACAAAATTTTTTCACTCACATTTTTCATTATCATGTTGCACTTAAACCGTTTCTTATGGGAACTTAATAATGTTCTGTAGTTGATTAGAGTTTAAAAGGTCTTCATTCTTCTTTCAAATATGTACAAAAAGCTCCCATTGACCGACTACAATTAACTGAATTTATTTCAATTCAGTCTAAATTAATTCTTTGTCTAACTCTACTGAAGTCTAGTGAGCCAAATGTTGTGTGACGCAGATGAATTTCACATCCAAAACAATATTTTGATGTTGTCCATTACACAGATGAATGAAAGGAGAATGCTCAACACTGAAAATTTCGTGGAACAGATACCCTGTCCTGTATAGAAGTTTAGACTTGATTAGGTTGGTCCTTACATTGTGTAACTATAATAATTATACTCCTCGACCTTGTGGTAATTGCTGTGAAGTCCTGGAGTGGAGTCCTATCAACAGTAAGTCTCCCTTAGGCTTCAGCAGAGGTCAGGGTTTCCCTACGCATCTGCAGAATAACAGCATTATGTTTATGTAAAGAAACTTAAAAATAACAATAAAGCCATTAGGAAGCTTTCCAAGAGCAAATAAGTTAAGCAGGAAGAGGGGGCTGAGGGGTGGGGGGAATCAAAGAAAACAGGAAGAAAGGCAAAACTGTGAGTATTTACATCTTCTACATATGGAGTTTGGAAATCCAGGTGGTTTCTGGTTTGTTCCTATTTGCTTCAGATATTGAAATATCCAGATGTCAGTACAAAAATATACATGAGAATTCTAACATTTTAAAAGAAATTCAAAGTTACATTCTGTCTATTCTACCCTTTAGCTGACAATTTGACACAACCATAGTCAGTTACTACAGTAGTAGAAATAATTTGCTTTTTTTACACTTATACTATTACAATTTCCAACTTATAATGGAAGTCAGCTTGTTGATTTCAATGACTTCAGAGAGGTTTGGATTAGCTCCAAGTTGATGCCACTTTTTTTTTTTTTTTTTTTTTTTTGTAAATAATATTGATGGAGCATAGTATTGGCTGTTCTCAGTCTCTGATAATATTTTAGCTTTATTCAACTTAAATATTTTAATGCTATCTTAATGATACCTATTAGCAGTCATGGAGTGATATAACAGTGGCTTTGCTAAGGTAAGGAACAAGCTTGTGTGTTTATCTATAAACATTGCAGAACTATGTTAAAATTAACATATTGAAGTAAAGCAGAAGGCCATCGTTTCATCAAAACCCTTCTGGTGGTGAACAGTGTGTTACTGGGCATGTGGTCCCAATGATGTGAGTGGCACAAGATAACAGATCCAGAAGGTAAATAGAGCCCTCAGGAGAGGGCTTCTAATTTTCCACTGCTTTTACCATCTGTGGTCATACCCGCTACTGCACAGGCAGTGCAGGCAGCACAGAGCCTGGACGCTGCCTGTACATGATCATTTTCCAGCGGAGTGACACTTAGCAGACTTGGAAAGCGGGGGAAAGATAGGCCTGAAGCCTTTCTGAAGGTCCCATGTAGCTCCACTGAATCTATCCTGTGCTTGTTGGTGCTGTAACTACAAGATAGATGGTGAGCTAGACTCTGCAGAGGCACACAGGGAGGGACAGCAACAGGAGAGAATGATACAGGAGAGACTTAATGGAGTTTCACTCTTTCTGATGTGCGGTTATTATGAAGCTACATCAGTTTTCCATAGCTGAGACTTTGACCCAGATGACCAGAAATTAAAATCAGACACAGGAACACACACTTACCGTACTCACCTTAAAGCATGAAGTCACACCTGGCAATGGGTTGGGTGCAAAAAACCTTCCTGGAAGCTGGTAAGAATCCTGCTGTTGCAATGCTGCTGTCTCCTCAGCAGTGCAGCAGCGAAGGCACAGGGTACTTGGCCTTGCATTACCCCAGCTGATGTGTTCAGGAACAAGATTGTTCTATTTCACAAAGTTAATATTCATCAAATGTTAATGAAAATACATAACAAATAATTATGACAAACATGCCATCTGATTAAGATGAAGGAGGATGACAATTCTTGTGAATTTTTTATCTGAAAAAATAAAGAACATTACATTAATAAGATTTAATTATATCATTAAATATTTACATTTACTTTCCATAGTATATTTTATTTTTATTTATAATATTTTATTTTTCACTATTGCTAATGTTTTTATGAGATTTGTTCATAAACCACAATAAATACGGTTTTGTTAGGCAAGAGGAATTATAACATCATGCATTCATTATATTGATCACGATTTCAATTTTATTTATCTTTTTAAAAAGCTGATAAAGTCCTTTTACAGTTTATTATAGTTCATGGTATCTGCATCTAAAGATTAATATTTAATAGCATTACTAATGCATAATGCACAGAATATTTATTAATTAGACAATATTAATTAGTAGTTGTACATTTCAATAGTTAGCATTTAAAATTAATGCCACATTTTTCCAGGAAACCATCTTTAACTTTAAAAATCTGACTCCAGTTGACCAAAGCCAGGCAGTTAAAAGCGCATGCTGCAAACTTAACTATCACCCCACAATTTTGTGACCAATGAATGAAGAGGAGTCTGAATAAGAGAGGCCACATGACAGACACTAACACACACTCTACAATGTTTGTGCACAGCTTGGCTTCAAAGGAAAGGAGATAAAAAGGCAAAGTTTCAGGACTCCCTGATTTCCCTTGATAAAGCCAAACAGCAGTTTTATTTGGTAGATTTGACTACATGGTTCTGCCATAAAACTCATTCGGGTATCTTTGTGCATTGAGCAACCTTAGGGAGCAGATACTGCTCATCTTCCCTGAGCAGGAGAGGTGAGGGGGGAAGGAAAGGCTGGGGGGCAGAGGCTGGACCATGAGACAGAAAGGGCAGCAGAACTCAGTGCTGAAGAGTAGTTTGGCTGATGCTCCTAGAAGCCAATGATAAGGATTCAAGTTCAAACTCTTCGATCTTGTCACTCTCTGTGAAATTAGGCAAGGTATCGTCAAGGTATCATGACCTCCAAGACATTGGTTTAATATGTAAGCAAGGTATTTAGGTCACGTGTTAGACTGTGACTACCTTTGCTTCAAATTATCTGCCAAAACTCCCTTTTCTGTGAAACTGGGCTTTTTTTTTTTTTTTCAAATTAAACTACTTTTTTCCTTTTTGTAGATTTATTCTTTGCAACTGAAGTTTCCAGAAAGTCAGCAACTTCCTGATTTGTTAGTTTTAGAAAAAAAAATATAAAAAAAAATACTTCTTCTAAAATAAGAAATTTCAGTAAAGTCTGTTACACACAACTAACCTTCTTGGAACTGTTTGTGAAGCAGACATAGACATGACAGACCAACCAAAAGCCTTCCTTTGAGGTACCAATCTGTTAGGTTAATCTGCAATGTAAGTATGCATTTTATGGTGTTGTTAAGCAATAACAGATATGAACTTGTCATTTCAGGGGTGGGCTGAGTATTTTTGAACTTCAGAGGTGGCTCAGTAAAAGAAGACTTTAGAAGTGATACCAATGCTTTGCAGTATAGACCATCTTTCACCAAAACACTTAAAAATTCTTTATAAAGTTTAGATTTTTAGAGTGTATACAGCCTTTAACTATCAGCCAGTGGCTTGTATTTTCTGACAAAAGCCACTACCAGACCCATGCGTTAATTATTTTTTTTTGCTTTTGTGATGTGTGTATAGAATCTTACTGAACACAGCCTACCACAAACAGCTGTAAAACTACATCAACCTATTTGTGATTACCAGAGATATGCCAGAACATATTTATAAGTATGTGTGCATATTTTTACGTGTCTGTGTGTATGTGTGCATACAGGTGTATACAGACAGACCACAGCCCTGTAATCTGTGTGTGCATGTGTGTGCTGAGCATTTATAGTTATATATGCTCCTGTACATGACAAACTACTGATAAAGTTTTGTGGTAACTATCTTGTGTATGATGGTCAATGTACCACCCCCTCCCATAATTTCATAATTACAGTAATAAAAGAAAACAAAAAAAACACAACACAAAAACCCCCTTACACAACCAGGAAGCAAAAGAGAAAAAACTCAGGTTGGTTACCAGTTCACTTTTGTAGTGACTAAATATTCACACATGCAAGAACACATGCAGTT
The DNA here is from genome assembly GCF_000747805.2 of Chaetura pelagica. Classification (NCBI taxonomy): domain Eukaryota; kingdom Metazoa; phylum Chordata; class Aves; order Apodiformes; family Apodidae; genus Chaetura; species Chaetura pelagica. Next base: position 7,435,822 of record NW_009952263.1, on the reverse strand, counting down.
TCTGATAAAAGGAGTTGTTTCTCAAAAGACAGAGAGAGAAAAATGAGAGGCCTGGTGAAACCCTCAAGTTGCTCTTGAAATTACACCTATACCTGTTGTCATTTTCAGGAAATCCATTTTGTTTAGTTGATAAACTTGTTTTGACTTTTCAGTGGAAACAGTTTGCTGGCACTGCTTCCTTAGATGGAGGCCAAATTCTGACCTCAGTTTTGTGTAACTCCCACTGCAGTCAGCATAGGTTGACTGCATAAGGCAGGATACAGCCTTTCTGTTCACAAGTAGAAGAGCATCAAAAGGTATTTTGTTGTTAATACTGCTTGTGTTGCTAGAACGGCATCTGAAGATGTCTATTTTAGGCAGTGCTCAGACCACAGATATGGTTAGCCTAAAATTCTCAGCAATACTGAAGTGCATACACAGAAAAACAGAAGAGAAGGAATCAACGGAAGAGATTTCTTTTTAGCTGAATACACTGTATGGCATCTTGATTTTATACTGATGAACCAAAGTATTGACATGTCATGATTTTGGTGTAAATCACATGCTTTGAGGTGCAGAAAAGTTATGGAGCGTTTTATATGAAGTAATAATATTAAGTAATTCTATTGAACTAATTACCAGTTAATCTGACATGTAATGAAATAAGTAACACTAAATGTGACGTGAGGGCAGCTTTTATGGACTTCAACTTTAATCAATTGTATGGGAGTCAAAGGTGCCATTTTTGCTGATAGTGCTGAACAGAGGATGATGGCATTCGCTAAAGAGTACCTTGTCTTCATTATTCTAGGTTGCACAACTGCTTCTAGGCAAACTGGGAAAACCTGCCTGCATTCTTAATGATAAGAAGAAGTTATGAGATTGACAAAAATATATCAATTTTATTTTTTATTGCAGCTACTTTCTATTACTGTATATATGCCTATTTCACAGGATCCTAATTTGCAGCCCTACAACAGGTGTTGTAGTTTGGCTTTACGTTAAATTGGGGTTCTGACTCACACTTGATGCTGAATCCCTTGCTTGTTCCCAGTGTCTACTTTTGCCTCTCAGTCTGATTTGAATCAGGATTGAGGCAGAAGTTCTCCAGGCAATTCAGGTAGAGATTTAGGGCTGGTTTGCCTTGAAGGAGATATAGATGCAATTGACTCAAACTGCATGGCTCTGCAAATGCAAGCCCAGGGGCAGTAAGTATCTATGTCTCATATTAGGTCCCTTTAATTTTGCTCCAGTACTACAATAGCTTTCTTAAGACTCATCTGACCCACACAGGACTTTCCTCCTGTCATTTCTTCTTGAAAATATTTGGAATTTTTGTGCAGTATCTTACTTGTAGAATATGTTTCCAGTATCCCAGCTTTGGCTCATGTCATTACTCAAAGCTCCTCTGGTCTATGTTTATTTGTCCTGAGTGTAAAACCAGAATGGCATGACTTAAATTTGCATTATCATAATTATCATAGTTAGTAAAGCATAAAAACATATATACCAAACATGTAAGAGTAAGTAGCTGTGCCAGAGTGAAAATCGTGCTCTTCTGTTGTCGTGTTGCATATTCACAGGTTTGAGGAATCAATCCCAGTTATTCACATTAGATCCAGCATTGCTGTATTATGGTTGAGGAAGTGGAAGAATAAAATTGCAATAAAGATTTAAACAGGAAAAAGTCAATGGTTTTGTTCTGGTTTCTGGGCTTTTTTTTCTTCTTCTTTTTTTTTTTTTTTCTTTTTCTTTTCTTCTTTTCTTTTTTTTTTCTTCTTTTTTTTTTTTTTTCTTTTTCTTTTCTTCTTTTCTTTTTTTTTTCTTCTTTTTTTTTTTTTTTCTTTTTCTTTTCTTCTTTTCTTTTTTTTTTCTTCTTTTTTTTTTTTTTTCTTTTCTTTTTCTTCTTTCCTTTTTTTTTTTAATGAAAAGAGAGAGATTAATTTTCAGTTAGTGTTATGTTACAGATCACTGACCTAGTAGTGTGGAGAAGCTTGTATGAAAACTGTCTGCACAAGCCCAGCCCAACTCACTCCTATAAGTTATTAATTCTTTTAGAAATTTTTAGAAAGAAGATGGATTACTTGTTCAGACATATCCTTTCTGATGTTTTTGGAACATTCTGTACCACAGATGAGGCGAGGAACAAACTATGAGTTGCATCATTTAGGACTATTCCCAAATCAGGTTGGATTGGGTTCTAAATTACATGAATTCCTTCAGTAAGAATTCTAAGGCTTGGTCAGACCAGAAGGACATACATTAATAATAGTAATAAGCTCCTTTCTGCAGCCAGTTTGTAAATCTGGGTCCAGTGTTACCAGGCCAAAAGTACTGTTGTGAATTAAGTTATTGTGCTTAATTTGGTCCTGCAGCATGCCATTCTTGTGCCATGCCATTCCTCCAGTAGACTCTAGCAGCTGCCAGACAAGAGGAGATCATGTCTGTAGAAAATGAGATGCCAACCTTTTCTGACATTGGTTTAGAGACTGTGATAAAAGAGAAGGAAAAAATACCAACTGAGCACATGGGTTAATGGCTGCTATTTTAGTCCCTTGGGACCACTGCCAGATGCCATTAAGTCAAAGTAGCCCTTCGGCTCTACTTGGTTTCATGATGAATAATTTAGGTTTTCTTGGTGCAGAGCCAGGTGGCATTGGCTTTGTAGGATAGATTCTACAGATCTCCAGTGTGAACACAGGACTGTAAATATACAGTAGCACATACTTGTGCAATGGATCAACCTCCTGTGTTCTCCAACAGCAATGTTTATGAACCAGATATTCCGTACATTTTTAAAGATGATCTTCCTTCCAATATGGATACTCTTCAGTACTCCTCAGCAATACTTGCTGCTACTCAAAATCTTCTTTGGTATCTATTTATTTTAAAGAGTTAACTATGGGACCGGAGATTTTCTACCCGCTGAGAAAGTAGTTCATATCTGAATAAATAACTGAAAATGGCTTCTCACTGTTCAGGAAATACAATCAATTTGAAATTAGGATTATGGAAACATCTGTGAAAATTCAAGTGTCATCTCAATTTGGGCTCATTCAGATCCTGTATTTTTTCTACTTCCCAAGCAGTGCATTTAAAATCTAATCCTAATTAACACACATAGTTTAATTATAGCCAACAAAGTATCCTCCTAAAATTGTGTGTGTTGGCTGGGGGGTCGGGTAAGGAGGGAGGAGGGAAGGGGGGAACTAAACAAATGTTCATTGATTGTAAAAATCCTTGTTTCGTTAATAATGTAAATCTTTAAAGACTTTAAACATACACTGAAGTTTGCCTCTCATGAATCAAAGCAGCATGAAAAGCACGAAGCAGGCACAGCACTCCTACTCCCTCTTTCTCCTTGCTCATTTTTTGGCAGTTTGAGACTAACAAAGAAACTCTGCACTGGAACATAAAGCTTTACATTTTGAATGGATTTCCTTATAACTCACCACAAAAAATACACAACATTGCTGCAGGTAGAAACAAATAAATCACAAAAACATATGACAGCGGACAGACCCTAGGAAGATTTTGAAATTTCAGTGGAGGACTGGAAAAACTGGGGAGGTCTGTTGCTGACATTGTGTTCAAGTATTAAGAGGTATTCAGCAGTTCTGCCTTTGGTTTCAGTACTACAGGTCTTGAGAAAAAACATTTTTGGCTGTTTCAGAATGCTTTCATTCCTGGATCAGATGTCAGAGTGCAAAATATCCCAGCTTAGGGATACTGTATCCCTTTACAGGCAACACTCTGTATTTTTTTACTCACTGGGTTTTGATTTCTGGGGAGAGCAAATTTCTAGTCTGTGACTCTAGCACTTTACCTTGGAATCAGGCCGCTTACCTGTGCCCTTGAGTGTACCTGGGGACTCCACAGTCCAGCTGCCCAGAGCAGCATTTCATGTCCACCATGATGCTTGCACAGTCCCTCACAGTTCTGCTCAGGCTGCAGGTAAGTTGTTGGGCTTTTTCCCCCAGGGATTTTGGGAAGAAAGTTTTGGAATGATGTAGCAGGGAATCAAGAAGTCCTAGTTCTTTGTTGAGA
>NW_009952263.1:7429397-7431744 GCF_000747805.2 Chaetura pelagica | reverse complement strand
GGTTTGAGGTTCTGTTAATGTTTCAGGTCATATGGAGTTCTGCATGTCAAATCAATCCTATAAGGAACTCGGTATTTTGAAGACAAATGTCCCCAAAACTTGATCAGTGGGACACTTCTTATGTACTTCAAGCCTCTTGCTGTTTTTTTTCATTTGCACAGGTCTGTCTGCTGCTAATTCTGAATGAAGAAGTTTTATTTCACGAGGTTGTTCTAGTGGTCGTGAAATAATACATGTTGATGGAGCTAGCTTTCTTCTTATTGATGTCTTTCCAAGAGGTGTCAGGATCAGCATTTTTCCTGTTCTAGCAGTAAACTAAAATAGACTCAAACAGCCTTGACTTGACAAGGTCAGATATTTTTTCACTTCATAAATGTAAAAGGAGATTAAAATAAAAAACACGTTTGATTATTTATTTTTTTTTTCACAGAAACAGAATGCCAAGCTGGAAGGGACCTCAAGGATCATCTGGTCCAACCTTTCTAGATACTACTGTAGTTTGTATGAGATGGCTCAGCACCCTGTCAAACCTTCCAGCGTGGGGGAATCTACCACTTCCTTTGGGAGATTCTTTCAATGCTTGACTGTCCTCATGGTGGAAAATGTACCTCTTGTGTCCAATCAGAATCTCCCCAGGAGCAACTTGAGCCCATTACCCCTTGTCTTTTCCATGTGACCCCTTGTAAATAGGCAGTCTCCATCTTCTTGGTAGCCACCCTTTAAGTACTGAAACATTGTAATAAGGCTTCTCTTCTCAAGCCTGAGAATACCTTTTGAATATATCTCATTCTCTCAAAAATTATAATGGAAGCAATGAGTAACCAACATTTTCTTCCTTTCTGGTTCAGATAAAAATGTAGCCCAAATATGGCCCGGAAAACTACATTAAGCCAGGAGAGTGTTAAGGCAGAAATGGACATATTCCTTGACAGTTTCCCACATATGTCTTTGCACTGTATCGACTGATTAGATTGAAAGCAAGTTTTCTTACTGTATTGTGAGCTCTGCTGAGGCAATGGCAGCTGTAGAAAACCGAGCGGAGATCTCTTTTGCCTTATATCCCATATCCTATTGTCAGAGTGGTTCTAACAGCAGATGCTTTATTATCAGCACTGATGGAAGAGGCAGCAAGAATAGTTTGATTTTCAGATCCCAAATATATTTTGAAGTATAGAGAGTGACTAAAATCACTGATTTCTAAGCTGAGCAAATGTCTCCCTGAAGTCACTTAGGCAGAATGAATACGGAGATCTGTTTTTCAGATATAAGCTTTAATTTAAAATAATTCTTTGAATATGTTTATTTGGACAACACTTTCTTAATTTGGGGGTCAAGAAACCAGTTTTTATTGTAAGTGCATATTTTATCATGCATACAAAGTATAGGTAATACAGTAGCAGTTATAATTTCCTTTCCTTCTCCTTCTGTCCCTGCAGTGAATTGTAAGTCACTTCTGGCAGTCTGTTATAAATAAGACAACCTGGTATGGATCTTACAATACTGTTTCTGAATTATCCTCTGTTACCTGAAAAAGCTTTTTCACTCATAATTTTTGTAGGTGTTGTATTGAAAGAAAGGTAGGAAGAATGGTACCTGAAAGGACTCGGTCATTGCCTTTGGAAACAAATACCAGCAACTATGCCAGACATTATTGCAAGGAGAGGGAATAAAACTTGTAAATTACAGTACTTCTGCCTCATTCATACCTCAACATTCTCTGGATGCTCTGGTGCTGGAGGTGACTTAAAGTGCTTTTAAATAAGTGCAGAGAGAGATCACCCATCTGCTGTTCTGTCTGAATTAGGAATAGTCCTACGCTGTCTGGAAGATGAGTGCAAGTGGTGGCTACAACACATCTATGCAGGTTAAAGTATGTGCAATTGTGAAATGTCTAACCTTAAATACTTCTGTCAGCTCGGAGGAGAGCAGCCAGTTCATTTTGCAAGACATATGAAACTACATGATCCCTATCTTCTGGTCTCTTTTCACAGAGATCTCAAAAACCTCAGGAGTGTGGGCTGCACTTTTAAAGTTTTACACCAACGTCTTGCAGGAGACCACTCCATCCTCCCCAGTCAAAGTTGGTCAGCAGATGAAAAGCAGGCATCCAGCAGCACCTGAGAATCACTTCAAGGCTGGCAATTTCAGGCATGATGGTGATAGACTTAGGAAAGGAACATGGAAACAAAGCAAAGGCTTGCTTTTCCCTTGACAAGGGGTTCTAACTAAAGGACCTGGGACTATAAACACAACCTTAGTGTTGCTACTCTATGACCAGAATGATTAAGGTGGCTGTAAGGTAACTCTGGCTTTCTCAAATCTTTTTTCGAAGTGTTTTCTTCCCTAC
>NW_009952263.1:7347851-7428673 GCF_000747805.2 Chaetura pelagica | reverse complement strand
CTACACATATCCCATAATAATGTGGTTCTCTGTGGTGCTTCATGAACTTGTTGGCTCTTAATTTGACACTTAGCATTTTGCCCTAGATGTTTCTGAGCTTTTCTCAGTTGCTAACTGTTCAAAGAAAGAATAAATTTGTAATTATTCTTAGCTCTCTACCTTAAATGCAATATTGTATCCTCCCCAAGAATGGCATGGGCTAAAAATTGAGCTCAGAATGTATTCTGTAGCAAAATTCTGGAAAACTGACAAAAAATAAATAAAATTGCAGAACTACACACAAGTAATTAAAATCATGTGAGATTTATGTATTCAGAACTGCGAATGCCTTTTAAACATACTAAAACATAAGTGGGTTAAATTTGTCACCTTCCATTTTAGTTTAAAAGATGTAGGAGAACATGAAGCTGAAGATTTTCTAAAAGAAGTAGTGATTTGAGCATGTTGGGGGTGGTGGTGGAATTGCTTGTAGTTTTATTCATTTAGGCATATCTTAACACTCCTCCTTTTCTTCCTTCTTGGAGGGCAATGAGAGAACCCAGATGCCAAGCTGTGGAACATGTTCTTCTGACACTAGCATCTGGCTCCTTGGCAGAATCCTCCAACTGTCATGCTGACAGCTTTCCTGTTGTGTCCTCGTATATTTTTATATAAGAAAATTACAGATGGGTTCTCTTCTCAAACTAATACACTATTCTGTTGACCCTTGTCATGCAGAAATGTGTTGGTTTTATCTGTTTGTGAATGAGACCTTGGCCAAATATACTTCAAAAAGGATACTTCTCCGTTCGTCTCTGAATTTGTCTGCAAGCTGTCTGGGAAGATGCCAGAATCCTATTACACACCCTTTTTGTGCCTTTAAGCAGTAAGTCCTTCATTCTCTGCTGTGCAAATAGATTGCACTTTTTGCAGCAAGCACACTTGTAAAATACAAGCATATTTATTTAATAGTTTCAGTGAAAAAAAAAAAAAAAAGAAAAATTCCTCCCTTAAAAGGGGTAGAAATGTGGTTTGGTTTGCTACTCTTTTTTTTTTTTTTTTAACCTTTTTTTCTTTTTTTTTCACTAGAGGTTTTTGTTTGTTTATTTTTCATTTGACATTACCTAGTATGCTTCTGCCTTGCAGGATTTTTTTCTCCCCAGAGTTTTGCCAGAGACATCCAATCCAGAAGGCCTTATAATGGTGCAAAAGTAGCACACTGCCTTAATTTTTTTTAAAAATATAATGATTTATTTTTTTAAAAACCCACAAAGGTTTCATGCATTAACGTCCTTCAAAACCTCCTGGTACTTTCTAAATGGAGTTTTCATAGCCTTGCATTTCATTTAGACACATCTAATTTATGTAGATCATCATGAGTAGTCCCAGTGACTTTACAGTGAAGCACAATTGTGCTTCAATTTAAGGCTGTGCTCAGAGGAAGCCTGATGGGTTCTTGACTTCAGGCTTGACAAAGCCCTTATCATCAGGATGACAATAGGGAATACTAAAAGTTCATACGTCACTTCTTGCACTCCTCACTCATATAGGCCGTTCCCTATCACTGTCATGTATTGTCTCTTCCAAAAAAATTCAAAGACCCCCTTTTCCCTCACATATCTCAGGTCTCCTTTAAGTACATCACTTTGCTAGCATGAATAAGATCAAACACAGATAAGAAAATATTGCAAACACACAAACAAAAAAATTATCTGGTGCCCTGTTCAGTAGAGACTTCAGCTCCATGGGTGTTGTCCATGGAGCCTCTTTGGGGCTCTTAAAAGTTGGCACCCACTGAGAATATTTAGCCATGATTCGTGAGCTCACTCAGACTCTGACCTTCCATCTCATCTCTGCCTCCTCCTCAGCTCAAGCAGCAGAAACCCAGATCCGAATGGCTCCCTGATGGTGATATGGAAGATCGCCAGCACTGATGAAGCCAGGTGGATTCCACTGAGCGTGTTCTCTGTGTCCACGTCAGGGGAACATCCTTAGAGTTTGACTGCTGTAAGCTTCTCCTCATTTATTCTCCTAGCAACAGATATTAACACTTGATCAACTCTGGTTTCTTGTTTGGTGCTTTTGCAATAAACAATGCCACAATGAGTAATTTCGTTGTTCTCCCACCTTGATTGTTCGGTTTGTGTAGCTATTCCAAGAAAAAAAAAATCTGAGTCAGCGTTAAAGGAATAAGAGGTAAGTTTCTACAGGTTTCTTATTCCTATTATCATAGCAAAGAATCTTTATAAATTTCCAACAAATTGAAGTACACAGAAGCAAACAGGTATGTGCATGACTGTTATGTTAACTGATATATTGTCCCATATCATTTTCTCATCTCCAACATTGTCATAAATGATATAAATGACATTAGAAGTATTCAGGAAAGATCATAAATATCAAGAATGAATTTCTACATTAAGCATTAACTTTGATGGGGCCAGGATTTCACTCCAGTTTCCCAGTCATACAGTGCAAGTTATTTCCTGCTGTTTTCTTGTTTCTGTTTCAAACATTCTGATTCAACATTGGGTTAATCATCTACTAAATACTGTCTCCAGGTGGTTTGGGTTTACTGTTGTTATCTCCATGGCCCCAAGGGACTATACCTTCCAAAGACCTGAGGGGAGCCCAAGCCCACTGCTATTATGCAAGAAATAGAGACAGAAACAAACTACATCAGCAACTGTATCAGCATGCTTTGGTTTATACCACATTCTGATTTGAACATACGTGCTTTTTGAAGCACTTAGCATACGCCCTGAAGTCTCCAGTTGCTCTAGATTGCGCAAGCAGGTAAAAATTATATTTGTTAAAGAGGCGCAGAGAATGAGAAAAACAATGTACCTTGAACTACGGGGTGGGGTGCAATTAAGAGAAACATAGTAGGCTAAGTCTTATATTCTGTATTTAGCCAAATACTGTTGTGTCCAGTGTGTACCTTCATCCCATATTCACATCTAGTTTGAATGAGGATTATCACACGTCTGATGCTTTTTGGAATGGGGTTTGGTTCTTCCTTTAGCCATGGATGCTGTAGGCAAACCACTTACTTTACCTTATCTCCTTCCTGCGAAACAGTGATAGTGTTTTCCTCTGTTACAGAGGAATTTGGAAGGTAGATTTATCAGTGGATGTGAGATAATTAACTACTACAATAATAAAGGCCATAATCAAAGCTTAAGATTTTAGAAAGACAATATGAGATACACAGGAAGGTTAGTTTATAGATTGAGGAGCTGGATTCAGGGCTTGAGAATACTGAGCATCGTTATCAGGCATGGAATTATTTTGATTCAAAGGGGCAATTATGTTGTTAAAGATAAGTGGAAAAACTAAATAGAAGAGTATAAAATTCTTGAGATGAACAAAGAGTTTACCATCTCTTTAAGATGTTTGTTCATCTTCAAAATATCACTTATTTTTACAGAACTGTCAGAAGAATAAGGAACTGCCAAAAGATGAGACTGTCACAAATGTTTTCATGGTTGGTCTTAAGAATGATCCCATTTAAGGTATTCATCAGTGATATAGGAGATATAAGAGTAAGAAGTACTGTGTATCTGTGAGGTTAACAGGTAACAAAATTGGAAACTTCACCTTAACAAAGGACTGAATCATCAGAAAATGGGAAGAAGATGATTTTGTTGATGCAAGTGATGAGATGCAATTCAATAGCACAACTTGTAAAGCTAGGGATTTAAGGACAAGCAACTAGGTTTTTTTTTCTTCTATATTTGCTATTTATTTATCAGTTGAAGACAGTGGAAAAAAAATACAGACATGCTGGTTTTCCTGGATGATTACTAACTGTTGCTATGCAGAACTCTGAAAGTCTATTGGAGTTGTAAAATGTATTATAATAATTTTAATGTTATTTCATTGTTCAAGGTATCGACAAGGTCTCAGTTTATATAATGTTCTGGTCACTTGTGTTCATGAAAGATGACCTTAAAATGGAAGCAGAAAAAGACTACTAGTGTTATATGAATGGAGAACTAATCTGATGAAGATATTAAATGAGATGGTTTGCTAAACCTAGACAAACAAAGGTTGAGAAAATTGGGATGGTGCTTTAGAAGTATATTCAGGTATTCAAATATTCAGTATATTCAAAGAACAGCTATTTAATTAAAAAGGTTATAGTGGAACAAAAACAATGGTTCTAAAACTATCATGAATAAATATAGAGTGGATATTAACAAAAGGTTTCTAATTACTTTTGTAGGTAGGTTTATTTGTTTGTTTTGTTGTTTGTTTTGGGTTTTTTTTTTTCTTATAATAGCCATGTAAAGAACAAAAATTCCTTGAATATAGTAACTTATGGAAGAGTTTGTGTCCTTAAGTAGATTAATTTCTGGAAGAGGGAAACTGCAATACAAGTTTTTAGATATCCAGTGCAGTGTTGTAACCAAGGGAGACCAACGTAAGACTGAACTACAATTTGTATGAAACCTCCTCATATTGCAGACATAGTGTATTTTAGAGTTTCTACTGCTATCTCACAGGGATCAGGAAGTAAGTTTCTTGGTTCCTCTCTTCCCAGACAGAACTTGTTCCACCATCCTCTCCCCACGCACAGTCAGGTTGGCAGCAGTATGTGGCTTGTTTTTTGCCTTTCTCTGAGGCTTAGGTAAGATTTGCTTGCTAGGATTACTGGGGTGATTTATTAAACCTCAGCAATCTGCTATTGGAGAGAGGCTCTCCTGTACTTTTCTTGCAGGACTTCACAACTCTGTAAGGTGTTTCTCAGTTGCGCGTATGTTAGAGGATGCGAGGAAGCTTTTGGTGGCTCAGGGAGGCTGGTGGCATGTGGCACAGAGATAACATGAAAAGTTTCACATGAAGCCTTGTCTGTGTGGTTTTGTCTAACAGCACTGGACTTCTACAAACTGATGATACTTCAGGTTTCCCGTGCAAATGTCTATGGTGCTGCACTTGGGCTCATACCAGTAGTGACCTGCTGCTTTGAAGATTTCTTCAGAATTTTTACATCAACATATCAACAATATGCAGGTACTTCTCTGGACACATTCAACCCAGCTGTGATAATATAGGACATGTACTGCTGGAAATAAAAGAAAGAGGGACTTTTAAAAGTCTTAGTTATTTTATTATGAACTTTTTCCTTCAATTTTTAAAATGAAATTGTACGGTGCCTTTATATATTTATTTTTTTTTTTATTTTTTTATTTTTTTTTTCCCCTTTTGGTAATGAAAACCAAAGCTAAACTGATTGGGGTTTCACACATGTTGGAAAAACCACTAAAGATGTATGCAAATGTTTCACGGTATTTTTTTTCTGTCTCTGATTTCCAAAATAATTTTTACCCGAAGACAGTTAGACTTTCACAACTCGGAACTGGCCATTCTCAGAACGAATCATTTGTAAATTAGTGGTTTTACAATGGATCTGAGAAAAGTCTAAGTTTCAAACTGAATTTTGGCTTCTCACAGACTCAAAAGGAGATAGGTGAACTATGAGAAACACGTCTGCCGCACAGATTCACTCATTTTCATGTAGACTGAAACCAGCAAATTTTGCGTATCAATGGTATATATGAATGGAGAACTAATCTGATGAAGATATTAAATGAGATGGTTTGCTAAACCTAGACAAACAAAGGTTGAGAAAATTGGGATGGTGCTTTAGAAGTATATTCAGGTATTCAAATATTCAGTATATTCAAAGAACAGCTATTTAATTAAAAAGGTTATAGTGGAACAAAAACAATGGTTCTAAAACTATCATGAATAAATATAGAGTGGATATTAACAAAAGGTTTCTAATTACTTTTGTAGGTAGGTTTATTTGTTTGTTTTGTTGTTTGTTTTGGGTTTTTTTTTTTCTTATAATAGCCATGTAAAGAACAAAAATTCCTTGAATATAGTAACTTATGGAAGAGTTTGTGTCCTTAAGTAGATTAATTTCTGGAAGAGGGAAACTGCAATACAAGTTTTTAGATATCCAGTGCAGTGTTGTAACCAAGGGAGACCAACGTAAGACTGAACTACAATTTGTATGAAACCTCCTCATATTGCAGACATAGTGTATTTTAGAGTTTCTACTGCTATCTCACAGGGATCAGGAAGTAAGTTTCTTGGTTCCTCTCTTCCCAGACAGAACTTGTTCCACCATCCTCTCCCCACGCACAGTCAGGTTGGCAGCAGTATGTGGCTTGTTTTTTGCCTTTCTCTGAGGCTTAGGTAAGATTTGCTTGCTAGGATTACTGGGGTGATTTATTAAACCTCAGCAATCTGCTATTGGAGAGAGGCTCTCCTGTACTTTTCTTGCAGGACTTCACAACTCTGTAAGGTGTTTCTCAGTTGCGCGTATGTTAGAGGATGCGAGGAAGCTTTTGGTGGCTCAGGGAGGCTGGTGGCATGTGGCACAGAGATAACATGAAAAGTTTCACATGAAGCCTTGTCTGTGTGGTTTTGTCTAACAGCACTGGACTTCTACAAACTGATGATACTTCAGGTTTCCCGTGCAAATGTCTATGGTGCTGCACTTGGGCTCATACCAGTAGTGACCTGCTGCTTTGAAGATTTCTTCAGAATTTTTACATCAACATATCAACAATATGCAGGTACTTCTCTGGACACATTCAACCCAGCTGTGATAATATAGGACATGTACTGCTGGAAATAAAAGAAAGAGGGACTTTTAAAAGTCTTAGTTATTTTATTATGAACTTTTTCCTTCAATTTTTAAAATGAAATTGTACGGTGCCTTTATATATATATTTTTTTTTTTATTTTTTTATTTTTTTTTTCCCCTTTTGGTAATGAAAACCAAAGCTAAACTGATTGGGGTTTCACACATGTTGGAAAAACCACTAAAGATGTATGCAAATGTTTCACGGTATTTTTTTTCTGTCTCTGATTTCCAAAATAATTTTTACCCGAAGACAGTTAGACTTTCACAACTCGGAACTGGCCATTCTCAGAACGAATCATTTGTAAATTAGTGGTTTTACAATGGATCTGAGAAAAGTCTAAGTTTCAAACTGAATTTTGGCTTCTCACAGACTCAAAAGGAGATAGGTGAACTATGAGAAACACGTCTGCCGCACAGATTCACTCATTTTCATGTAGACTGAAACCAGCAAATTTTGCGTATCAATGGTATAAACTCATTATGATCTGCATGGTTATACTTAGTAGAAACAATTGAAATCTCTTATTCACATTGTAAAATAACATAATGTTAACACATACGGAGATTTTAGATGGACTGAAGCTTCATCCAGTTGCAACAATGTGGAATTGTTCATACCTATATGACTAAGTTAAAGAGGAAACAATTTCTGGTCCCTTGCCACTAACTACATGCTATATCCATGTCTTTTCAGTGCCTTGCCTAGTGACGCTCACTGGATACTTGCAACTCAAACTGGCTTCAGTATTTGTCTTCTAAGTGTTCCAGTATAACTGCCTTCGAGTCTTGAGTAATTTGAATGCTTTACTGGCTCTAAAAATTGAAGGTTGTGTTTCTTAATTGTTGGGGCTTTTAATATATAAAGCACACTAGATTTTTAAAACCCTAGAAACCCCATTTAACATGTCAAATCCACCTATATTAAGGATAATAGCACTGTGTTTTTACGTGTGTGTGTGCATGTTCAGCTGTGGGCATGAGTAGAGATAAGGAAACAAAACATAAATCTTGTAATCAGTAACAAGAAGTCAAACTGTCCTGCAAGAAGAGGCCAAATAAAGCAACTGTATTTGGAGGTAAAAAATACTTTTTTTTTTTTTTTTTCCTTCCAGAAAAATCCGCACTAAATTTGGCCACCTTAGATCAATAATCCTATACCCTCTTCAAAACTTACAAGTGTCTTAGCCTGAGTCTATATCTTAGTGTTATATTACTGGGATGAGTTGTCTTTATATTAATGGTGGATACATGCTCGAGACCACTGTGGTAAAGATGAAAATTGAGTTCTTTTTAAGATTTCCTGACATATGAAAGATTTACCAGTAGAAAAATCTCTCAGCAAATGGTTACATATCCAAATGCTGTAAAAATTTTGGCTGAAGACACCACAAATGCACGTTATTAATTATTAAAATGTATCTATTATATATTTTAAGTACTATTTTTGCTTGAATAATAAAGTATCAGTTGGATTTAAAAAACTCTATTTTCTGGGTTTTGAATTAGGGCTGATTGTGGGAGCTTCTTTGTGGGTGTAATTGAGAATAACTTCAAAAGGGACATTGCCAGGGATCCTTAAAGTTCAGGTGTTTCACAACCCTGAGAGTTCCTGGATTTACTAGACACCTAACCTTGACCTACTGAACTTAAAATTGCACCTAAGTTTTATGCCATAGGTAATTGTGCAAATGCAGCTTGCTTCGATCTTTATCTCCTGAAGGGTCATGAAACCAGAGCACACAGAATTACCTCGGGTTTGAGTGGTGCAGTTCCAGTCCTTTCTGTCAGTATTTGTTTCAGCAGCTCTGTGCTTAGCTTGTTGACTTCTGTGAATCCTATTCATAGGTGCCAAATTCTCTCTATGCAAGCAAGAGAAGCCAGTCTGCATAACTTTTTAAAACAGTGTCTGAAAGTTAGGTATTGAAATATTTCCAGCATTTAGCATTTGTCAAATCATTTTGCAGATCTAGCCACAGCTCTGAATGAATATGCCTGACGATACTCCATTTTATTGCAGGTCAAGTAGGCTAAAAAAATAAGTGCACACAGTCCTCTGGACCAAATTACTGCTAGGTATTGAAACCAGTGGGTTTCATGAAGTCACAGGTCAGTAATTTTAGGCTAGTCCTTTTTTCAGGAGAGAAAATGAACCATTTTTTAGTAATTGTAGGCTGTTACACTGACCTCAATAAAAGTGTTAATCAGCAATATGATGGGTTCTTATAATTAAACCTCATTAATTGTTTGGTAGCACGGATAAGTAATGCAGAATGGGAGGTGACAAAATGTTACTAACAGATTTCCACTCCAAGACATTCTCAGTAATGCAAGTTGAGCAGATACAGCAGCACACAGCCAGCTAGCCACCGCACAGCACCATCTAGGCAGTTCCTAAGGTAATTCACATTGTGTCACTGTGTGTTTAGGTAGAACAAACATATTTTTCTTTGACATGTTTGTGCAGATGATTCTTAAACTTCAGATTGCCTCCTGCTTTCATTTATTCCACTTTCCCCACAAGTCTCTGTTTCTGTAGAATTCTTCTTACTCAGAATAGTGAGAGAGCAGGAGCAGCCACAGCAATGAAAAAGCCAAGGCAGAATGAATAAACAGTTGGGGAACTGCAAAGGACCTTGAGGAAAGCAGAACTATGGAGTTTCAAGCTTAATGGCAAAGTGGGCAGACTTGGTGTTCACAACTGAACATGCTTTAGAGACAAGTCCTCTTCAAGTGTGGCATAGCTCTAGTTCAACAGAAGGGATTTAGGGACTCAGTAGACACTTCTGTTCTATCATGTTAATTTAGCTCACATTTAAGCCCAACTTCCTTAACTACTCACAGTTAGAATTTGGCTCAGCCTCTAGACTGCTTCCCCTGATGGGGAAAGTCAGCTGTGTTGTAGGACTGGCTTTGGTGTGAACCCTGCCTGTAAAGGAAGAATTTGTTTCACTGGCAGTAGGTCAGGCTTGAGTTTGCTCACCTGTCAGTTGTCTAAGTTGATATGTGAACTCAGACACTTGAAGCTTGTGCTCAGAAAAGGGTACATAGTTTGTACAGACTCACTGGATCAAAAAACTGAGTGTATATACCGCAGACTGGCATTCCTCCAAGGTAGGGAGTTGGCTAGGTTTTGATATTCAAGTGATAATAGCTGAATCATTGTATCAGACAACCAAGCATTTTTATAAGTAGGTTTGGCAGAAAAGAAGATGTTACTGTCAATCCATAAGCCGGCTGTTGAAGTTTTAGAGGCTGTTGCGAAAAAACAGATAGGGAGCATGAATCACACAGTCAGAAAAATCAGAGGATAGACTTATGATCATGAAGAGGTCTGACAGTGGCTCCACTTAGAAAATGAGAGCTTAGAGAATGTGGAAGTGTTCTGTGAGACTTGCATATTACTTGAGATCCCACTGTAGGCTATGGAGTAATAAAGGGGACTTTATTGCTTGACCTGATTTAACAAGAAGTTTGGTGTCCAAAGGGCAGTCTGCTGCTCTCCCCACCCACATCCTCATCTTACTTTCCTGGCCTCCACTATAGCAATTGTGCAGCGGAAGAGTGAGTCACATTAATAAACTAACTGTAATAATGGTGGGTTTTATGTGTTAGTTTTCTGAACTAAATCAGCACTGAATACAAGTGAAGCATCAGCAAGGTATGCTACTGCAAGGAGAAGGAGAGAGGCAGCAACATGTAGTTAAACTGAATTGAAGTGCACAGGTGAAACTACAGCCTTAGATCCATGGAACCAGTGGGACCAGATTAACAGCTGGTTTTACACCATGTAACTGTACTGTTTTGGATAGATCTACCCTAGTTTACATCTCTTGATCTAGATTGGTTTACAGGTGTAAATTCACAAGCTGGTAGGCAACTAGTTTCTCTTCCTGTTTTCTTCCTGTTTTTCAGAAGAAAGTTCTGATTCATCTACTCTTTAAGGAAAAAAGAAAAAAAGAAAAGAAAACATGTTATCACTCCATAAAAAGCAGCTTGAAGACAAGAAAAAGAAAATTTTGCTAGCTAAATGCACGGGGTTATTTTGAGATCATCTCCAGTCAAAGACAGTTCCAAGACTCTGGACATTGCGTGCATGCGTGTTTATGCATGTACATCTGTGTATATGCACTTGTGTAGCAAAAATTATTGTATGTTAACAGCCCAGTAATTATTTCATTAATCTTGCAGTAAAATATTTCCCAGAAAGTAAAGTGAAGAGAGAATTACATGATAGGAACCGAGAAAGATCTAATTGCAAAATGCTTAGAAAGCTACAGGCAATAATTTAATTTTAGTTTTAATAATGAAAGCCACAGACATTATTTACTCCTTTTGTTGTTGAGTACTCTTCTGTCTATCACACGACCTTATGGTTTGTGAGTACTTGAGTAAGATGCAGGGACAGGCAGAAATTTCTATGGGGTTTCCTTTCTGGATCAAGAGAAGGCATGTCTTCAGCCTTGGCATGTTCACTAGAAATTAGGGTTCAGGGAAGTTAATTACTGCTACTTTTATCAGACAGCTTTATTAAGATCAATATTTTTTGTTAACAAATTAGAAGAGACCTAGAGCAAACTTCTGAGCAGTTATTAACGCAAGTCCACATTTGCTGAAAGTACTGGGTACCTTCACGTGCACTGCAATAGCTGGAAGTTACACAATATCTATATCATTTTTCACAGCTTTGTCATTAGCTGGTAATGATTTGATTATTTTGCAGATGAATCACAGTATAAATCTCTTTCACAAACACTACCTCCAAGTATTAATCAAAACCATTAAGGCAAAGCAGTCAGTGCAAATTAAAAAATTTGCATGTCTAAATTAAAAATTACAGTAATACATCATAAATAAATCTTTTAAATTCTCTATGGTCTGTGTGAGCATCCCCTTTTTTGTGCCTGTAATGAGCCCATGAATATAGCTCCTTTCCCCCCCTCATCTTTTTAATCCAGCTGTAATCAAATTTTATAGGTAGAATTCAGGTCTTTCACTTTGAAGTCCATGTTGGATCTTATTCAAGAAAGAAATTATTTTTCTCTCTTCATCTTTCTGAAACGCAGCAAGAGTGAAAGACACAGACTCAAAGACAAGTGTGAAAGACAGGAGTTCAAACCCATCACATATAATTTGCAGTGTCTTTGGCTATAGCAAAGTAAATATTTGCAAAGGGTGATACATCTTATGCAAATAACTTTGAACTATGAAGAAAATGACTGAGTTGTGGTTTAGGTACTATTTCATTTTAGAACTATTAACACCTTATTTCCAGCATGGAAGAGATTAGAGGAGCCCTCATTAATATAAGCCACTATTGAGATTTATAACACACTCTTCTTCACTGTAAATAAATACGGAAATGTTAAAGAACATCTCAGGAACCTTGCATTTTTCAGCTAATTACTGTCCTTCACTTGGAAAGCAGTATTCAGAGTACAGAAGTTTGCCGACCTGTTGCTGCCATTCTACTTACAAATTGATGAAGTTGGCCTGTAATAAGAATTTTGTTCGCCCCCTTTTCCTAGCTTCTGGCAAAGGACATTTTGTGAAGAAATTTCTTGCAAAGCAGCAAATACAGATTTCAACACGTTCGTGGGTTGACAATCTTCAAAGCAATAACCTCTCCAGCACAAAGTTTGCTGTGGCCAGTTCTAGTATCTGCTGTTGTTTTGTCTTTTGGCTTCACTGTCTCACAGTAGCCTGATGTCTGAACAACTTGCTCCAAAAAGTGATCTTTGTAATAACTCTGCAATGACACTGAGAAGAAACCCTAGGATCAAAAAAATTTTCCCCTCCAGTGCTTTCCTTTCAAGGTCACTGGCTTTTATTTTCCTTGTGGGTGCACAGTAAAAACTTACACATACAAAGGTAACCTTAGGAAAAAAAAAAAAAAAAAAGAAAAGAAAGCAGAATAAAACTGATTAAAAAATGCTTCTTGAACCTGACTAGATCTACACATAAGCCGTACAAAATATAAAAAGGAAAAAACAAAACAAAACCTTGCCCATCTTACATTCCCCTGCCAATAATTCTCCATGTGAAAGGCATGGACTTTTTGAATTATCAATTGCTTGTTCTGTTGTTTGGGTGAATGAGGACACAAAGACCTTAGTAATCATTAGTAGCATACCTTTCAGAGGTAACAGCACACATACGTAGGAATGTACTTTAAGACAAGTCTAAATATCTGCTCCAGCCAGTTTCTGCATGGTTGCTCTAAATGGTTCATTTGTCATTTCTTTTGTTACATTCCACTGTACATACATACAGAGTTCAACATCAGATTTTCAGATTAAGAGGGAACCCTGAAGTTTGCTGATGGAATTGCATTTCAAAAAGCTTTGTTTCATGGATGATTTGATTTTGCCTTCCAATCCATAGATAGATGAAGATAGTTTGCTACTGTTAATTCTGTTTACATTTAGAAACTGAAAATTAAGATTCAACATTTTGAACTAGTGCTTTTAGATCCAGTGGCATTGTTGTGGCTCTTCATTGTCAGATAATGATATAGAGTTTGGCAATTCTATAATACTTTCAATTCATAAATTCAAAATGGCTTTTCAAAGATTACATTTCAAATAGTATTGTCCAATTGTAATAACCAGAGTTCACCTATTTTACACAGAGAATTCTGACATGAGTACAGTTGACAACTTGTGTCTCAGCATATGAGGTCCATTGGAAGATTCAGGCTTAGGATGTCATGGTGCTCATTGATCATTTGGACAAAAAAAACCAAAAAAATTAACCGGTCACTGTCTTGAATCAACTAGATATGGGAGAAAAGATATCGCTTTCAGATGCACAGATCAATAATATTATTGAAATAAGAATGAGAGAATCTTTTTTGAGTTTAAAACCGACATTTAATCAATCTCTTCAATTGCATTCAATAAAAAACACTCAGGTTTTTTAGAGGTGGACCATCATACCATTTTATATATGCAATTGAAATGTCATTAGCAACTTATTTGGCTTTTATTTTAGATTTCTTTGAACTGATTTGGGACTGTAGTGAAAGAATCTTAGAGATCAGAAAATACCACTTCTGAGTTTATTTTGTTTCATCGAAGCTCAAAGGAAAGAGAGCTTCCAACTCTTCCATTGTGAGATGGAACAGGACTTGGGGAAGTATACAAAGCAAAACATGTTTAATGCCTACAAACCCATGAAAGTAACTACTATGATATTGAGACCTCACATTCCTACACCAAGATCACAAAGAAGCTTGTTTTGCAGTGGACCTAATATTCAGAATTTTATCAACAGTGGGGACTAGTTGGCATTTACTCCTTGAAAGAATATTGGAGAAAAAAAAAAAAAAAAAGAAATCTCCAGCAATGCTAAACTGATATTGCGAACAACGAAATTTTACAGACACTTCCTCCCCCAAAAACCATAAGCTTGCATAACTTTTCCCTTCTATAGCCTTCTGCTTCTGACTTCTCATTGCTTACTTTTCTGTAGTGGAGACTTAATGGAAAGCCAGTGCATGAGAGAACAACAATTTTTCTATTTATAAAGTCTCCTAGAAAACAAGTTCTGCTTAAAGCATTTAAGTCTGAAGAACATCATCACTTTAGTATGAGTAGTTATTTCTGAGTTTAAAATTCTGTGCTTCAAGGTTTTCTCTCTACTAACAAATGGATGTAAGTAGTAATCATATAGAAGTTCATATCCATAGTTCTTAGTGGCAGGTTTATACTCACACTTATTTAGTTTGCAGATTTCAATACAGTAAGCCTCTTGTTACTGTTGTCTACAATCTAATAGCTTCAGGATTGCCTTCAGTGCTCTACAGGTAGGCTCAATCTGTCTGCTTTATCATATATATTGGATTTGTTTCTTTAAATAGGGAAGATGAAAAAATCATCCCTGTCTCAGTGCCTTGTGGTTCTTCTGTACTATTAAGTTGTCAGAGTGGGCAGTGCCTTCATAGGTGGCTTAATGCATCAGTTCTTCAAGTGGAGAGAGGGGCTGAATGCTGAGGGGGTAACAAGAGGCTGGATAAAGGGATGAGTATTTTTATTCATAGGCAAATATTTGTATTCATAATAGTAAGAACTCTACTTGAAAATAATGGTATCATATGTATTTGGAAAGATGTCAGGTACCTAGCTTGAGTCTTCTAAGGTCCAGCTATTGTGAGGGAAATAAAAGTACTTAGTGTGGATTATTTTGACATTATTTTAAGCAAGCATTTTGTATAATTTATCATCTAGAATTTTCACCTTATAGTCTGGACCTTCCAGGTTTTCCATATATAATTGTAAACTTTGTTCATACAGTTCAGACAGAGGTTTGTGCTGCAAGATACTGTAAAAATAACCTTATTCTTAATGAAAATACAGAAAATGCACTACCACTTTTGGTTAAAGGAGGAAGGAAAGAATTTGTTCAGATATAACTCAGCACAATAGAGTGAGCTCAGGATTTGTAGAAGTATTTAAGTATTGCTTGCTGTATCTAGATTGATGAGCATCTGAGTTCCCTGTTGTTTAGCATGCTGTCCAGATTGGGGACCTGACAAGACTGTCATGCTGCAACTCACTGGTGATCCCACACACTCAGGTCTCCTTCCTGTGCAATTACAAGTGCACAACAGCATGTCCACAGGTAGGATTTGAGGTGTTACTGTGTTCACAGGCATAACAAAAGGGCCGCATGATATTGAAAATCCAGAATACACATACCTCTAAATCATTAGTACTTTTTATTCAACAAACTTATTTGAATGAGCATTTTAGTGGACAAGTGGCAAAATTCTTTTTATTTAACTTTTTAATAAATAGCATTTTAATCATGCCTGTTTTCTAAGTGGCAGTGAGGTGTTTTCTAAAAAAAGCTGCTGAAATAGAAAGGCAGTGAGGATTCTCAAGCTGACCTGGTAATGCATGTTGATGTTTTGTTTTTAACTATCCAATAAAATTGCTCAGATTAACAGGTCACTCAGACTTTTCCAGGCTCTCCTCATACTGGTGGGACAGGCAAATGCACCAGATAGGCTTTTCAAGTAACTGCACAGATAAAGTCTGGACAGTTTTACTATATATGACTTGCCAGCTCAAGCAGAGAGACTGACAGTGTGGAAACAGCTTGTCAGAGCTCAGGTCATGGTTAAAAACTGCTAATGTTAATGCTGACAGCCTGTAAAGTCTCTGCTATCCGTGATACCTTTAGTTAAGTTATAAAACACTCCAGAGGATGATCTCTATTTTATTCTTGTTCACTATTATATTGCTGTCTGTCATTACTTAAAATATTTAACTATTTTTGTGAATATCCCTGGCTTTAATCTATGTGATTCAAGCTGAAGCTTGTCAGTGGTACCCAGCACTGCAGCATCCAATTCCTTTGTAAATATGAAGACATGCATCCAGATAGACAAGCATGGCTATTGCACATGTAACATCCTGCTGCACAATGCTCCCTGGAATGCATAAGAATCCTCTTCTGATTTAGCTAAGATTCACTACAAAGAAGGTAGTGGAGAGAGGCAGGCAGGTGCTGAGCTCAGTGGACACTAGGAAATAAACATAATTGCTGTAATTCTGGTGAGAAATCACAGAACAGCAAGAGCTCTATTGTCTTCCTGCAGAGCTTCTTTTCACACAAAGTCCACTGAAGGCAATTGTACCCAGAGACCTGGGTACTGAGGGCAGATCTGTTATCTAGGGTAGTCCTTTTTTGCTGTGAAACATCCTTTATATCCTGCATAAAGTTCAGCAGTCTGTCTATGAAATAGAACTTCTTAAACTCAACTGTCTTATATCCTTTTAATGTGAGATCAAGTTCTTGCTCACTTTATGTACTTATCCAATGCACTCTATTATAATTAAGTAGTCTTTTTCCACCAGAGAAATATGGATACTTCTGTCACACATCAGATCTAAAAGCTGTTTATTAGAAAAAGCTGGCAGAGAGAGGAGCAGCAGAAAACATATAACCTGGTGATAGGCTAGGCACATTTAGTTGCCTAATTAAGGAACTCTGGGAACTTTTCATGCCATTAGTTTTATCAGAATTTGAGAAGTTGCTTGCAAATTCATTGAACGTACTCTTGGCCAAGAAGAAGAAAATACAGCATGGAAATAGTGCTCTTTACTATAGAAGTCAAAGATACTGAAAAACAGCAGGATACAAGAGAGAACACAGGTAGAAACAGAATAAAAAGAGAAATACAATTTAAAACAATAGAAATACAAGAATCAAGACATGGATTTTGAATCCAAGAATCCCAACAGTTATTCTGGGTTTTTCAAGCCAAATGCTATTGTACAAGTACTACAGAAACAGAAAGTTCACAAGTTAACTCCATGTTGTCAAAGACATCTCACTATTAAAAAACTCTGTACATAAGAGTAAATGAGGAGTTCAGACCATTTGAATTTGAACTGAGCCTTTGAAAAGATCACAGAATAACAGAATGGTTGAAGTTGGAAGAGACTTCCACAGATCATTAAGTCCCACCTCTCCTGCTTAAAGCAATTAAATTTATCTATTAATAGCCATGAAAAGAACTGTATGATAAATATTTAGTGAGTAGTGTAGTGCGTAGAGAGATGGTCAGTTGTTATATCTACTTTAGAAAGCTCTTTGAAAACATGTTACATGGCCAAATTGTTCATAGGGGTGCATAGATTTCAGGACAAAGGAACTCATTCCCCATAATAAATTTCCCAAGTTAGATACTTTGCCAGTAGTAGACATCAATAAAAATAAACTAGAACTTATTGCACTGCACTTCATGGAGCCCTACAACAATATCTTCTGCAGTAGTTAGCTTTAATTTGGTCTTAAATAGTAATTAAACAGACTCTTATTTTCATCACATTTGTTTAAAAACCAGACATCGGGGTAGAAATTCTCTACTCTAGAAAATGTCCATATTTTATAAACTTTCTTCAGCCCTTTGTCCTGGTTTTCGATTATAGGTAAGCTGAGACCAATGCTTGTGGCATAAGAAAATGTGATATTGAATTGCTTATGTATGACAAGTTAAATGTTATTAGAGCATCATCCATGTTGACTTCTCACTTAAACAAACGGTATATGAATTACTGAAACTTGACAAGTAGCTCCCTATTTTGACAAACTTTTAAAACTGTTTTTGTTTCAGAATACTTGGTAGCATGTAGATATTTGAGCTTTAAAATTTTCCTTTTTTTATTTTTTTTAAAGTTTTGTCAGTGTGCCTTGCTTCTCTCTTTTAGCAGTCTGACATGCTCTCTGTTATTCTGGATAGTGCAAATTTTTCACACTGACTTCTGGTGTCTTCCTTTCTAACCCTTTTCTTGAGAAGTTCACAGTACTCCTCTTCCCTACTCTGAAACTTAAATAGATTTCATAAGATGCAACACAGCTCTTAGTACGTTAACAGCAAAAGAAATTGCTAGGAATCTGACATGTAATGAAAACAGGAATGAATCTTGTATGAGCCCTGCAAAGTTTGCTCTTTGATGAAATATGGCTTGTTATATGTTCTCTCATCAGAAGTAGACACAATATTTGGACCAAAGGAGTCCCACCGCTGTGGAGCAGGCTTTCTTTCTTTCTTTCTTTCTTTCTTTCTTTCTTTCTTTCTTTCTTTCTTTCTTTCTTTCTTTCTTTCTTTCTTTCTTTCTTTCTTTCTTTCTTTCTTTCTTTCTCTCTCTCTCTCTCTCTTTCTTTCTTTCTCTCTCTCTCTCTCTCTTTCTTTCTTTCTTTCTTTCTTTCTTTCTTTCTTTCTTTCTTTCTTTCTTTCTTTCTTTCTTTCTTTCTTTCTTTCTTTCTTTCTTTCTTTCTTTCTTTCTTTTTCTTTCTTTCTTTCTTTCTTCTTTCTTTTTTAATTGACAAGGGCTCTCTAGCATCACCTGTTTCCTGATATAATACCTCTTTTACTCTTTTATAGTATGAAAGTGTAGCACATGCAGCACCACTTCCTTGGCTGAAGCATGCTAATTCTGTTCTGTTGTAGTGGAGCTATGTTGATTTATACCAGCTGAAAGCTTGGCCCACCTTCTATACCAGTTCTTTGCATAACCAGACAAGAGGCTGTTAGTCTTATGTGAGTAACACTCAATTTCAACGTGAGTTTTGTCTGAGTAATCCTGACTGCAAGATGTTGCCTTTAGGCAGCAAAAGCAATGGGATGCAGGTAGCCAAGATAGTTAAGAAGAGTAATAATGTGCTGCCTATGAGGTGAAATACTGTGGCACCAGGAGAAAAGAATAGAAGGAAAATTTTCTGTGAACATTTCCTTGGACGGCCACAAAGAAGTTTTAGATTAAAACAAAAGCATGCCTATTATATGATACTGTATTGGGGCAAATATGTACATTTATGTGCACTACTAAAGAAGCTACTATGGTAAGCACAGATACACTTGTCAAAGTACGCGATATCTGACAAGATAAAAGGAGCAGTCAAAGCAATAATATGTGTAGGGCCAAAAGTCCGTGCAATTTATGTTTCTAATTTCATTCTATAAGGCAGAACAGGGAACTGCAAGATACTTGCTAAAGAGAAGTTACACACTTCCTATGGAAATTCCGCATGATATCCTTACTATTTTACTCAATGCTTACTTGAAAGGATTTTATGAAAAATTGTTTCAGTCAGTTCCATACAGTAAAGTTTGTTGCTCTTTATTTTGATAGCATTGGATTGGGGTGATTCTTTTTCTTTCTTTTTCTTCTCTTTTTTTTATTGTGATGGTTGCATTTCAAAGACCTCACCTGCTCTGTCATCTTTGAATCTGTGTTACACTTCATGGTATCAACTCTAACAATCTTATTCTCTCGCTCTCTCTTTCCTCTGCACCTCTACTCACTTCCTGACACTTGACACAATAAAACACTTTTTCATTTAGAAACTGCAGTTAACCCCTTTACACCAGCAGCCTGTTACTCAAAAAAGAAAGAAAAGTAAATCACTGGGACAATACAACTTTGAGGATTCAAATTTTTGTTCATTGCATGTAAATATATCTACATACTTTCTATAAAGACTGACTAGGTATAAAAAAGAGTGTTACCTGTACATATATCTGTTTAAAAATTCATAAATGAATTACTGGCTCCTTTAACTTACTTTTTCCATCAGTCTTTTATAATCAGGCTTCATTTCCTGGCAGTTAAGACAATAAATGAAAACAGCCACAGTGCTGAAAACAAGCTTAACTCTTTCATGTAGATCTTTTCTACCAATAAAAATGTTTTAATGCTTATGACTTAACAGGTTTTCTTAAGCATTATTGCTTCATTTACATGTACACTAAATGGTATTTTTGGCAAAAAAAATAATGTAAAGAGACCTTGCCTTTATTTATATTTTATAAACAGAGAAACCCACCTTATTAATCAGATATCCTAATGAATAAATGAGCAGCATATTTTAAAAATATTATTATTGTTCCAACATGTAACCAGTATCTGAAAGAAAAATATATGTAAAAGCTTAGAAATAACCATCCACAGAAATTACATTAAAAAAAACCCCTTACTTATTCATTTCATTTCCTTTTTGCTGAAGATGTCATTAGCTGACAAAGTTGTCATACTTTTAAAGTAGTTAAAAATTCTAAGTACTAAGTGAATATTTTGAATGATTAATACTTAAGCTATTCGTTATTCATGTGCTGTTCACTTTAGCTATTTGTGGTTCATTATTGGTAGAAGAGCAAGGACTCTGAAGTGAATTCACATAAATATGTATTTTTGAATAGCAAAAGATTATTCAGAAAATATTCAAACATAGAATGGGTGTTGGGGTTTTTTTTGAGGGGGAGGTTTGGGGAGCTGTTATTTGCTCTTTGTTTTGGTTTGGTTTGGTTTGGTTTGGTTTTTTTTTGAGAGGGGGTATTATGTTCTTACTGTACCAAATCTATATTATTTTCAATTTCTTAAATTCACTCATTCTGTATTTCTGACTGACAAAGTACCATAAATATAGAGAAGGAAGTTAAATACAGACTTTACAAATATGGGTACAAAGAGATATGTAAAATGCCGCATCTTCAGTGAACAGATGGACCAAGAAGTTGTTGTGAATCTGGCTAGGAACTATGGTGAATGGTATTTCATTAGCCCATATCAGTTACAGATCTGTTGAACAAAATAAGACTCCAGACATTTTCTGAATTACTCTCTTATATAGGTCAAATCACAGTTGTAAGAGCAAATGTTCACAAACAGCCACTGATTTGGGTGCCCCAGATTTTAGATGCCCAGTTGGAAGCATTTTGGGTTTGGTGGACTTGAAAAGTGTTTTTTTCTGAGACCCAAGAATATCTCAAATTTGAACTTCAGAGTACAAATCACCAGATATGAACAACCAGTTTTTATGTCCTCAGGAAAGGTGATAATTTTTTATTGTGCCTGAGAAAGGCTCAGGAGACACGGCCATAAGACCTCTCTGACCTTAGGCAGTTCACTTACCATGCCTTTGGCACCATTCCTCACCCATACAATAACAGCTATTTCTGTGGCTTGCGAAGTAAGTGTAGCAGTACTTCACATCAGTCAATTCCATTTTGAGATAAAACCAGTCAGATGCAGGAACTATGCATATCTATAATCTAGGGCAATATGGCCTGAATCTTGAGTGCTACTGTGATACAAGTAATTAACATTTTCTTCCTGGAATGAAGGCTGTCAACACATTTTTTAATAGATTCCATGAATTAAGTCATGGTTTCAAACAATTTGGTCTGAAGTTGTGCATTAAAACTGTGGTGAGCCATTAAAAAGATGACTTACCAACTGTCAAAAGCAAAATAAGACTTACGAAGGTGAAAAGAGAGTGTGCTGCGTGACAGCCACCATAGATTTTCCAGACTGAATGCTCAGATGGCTCTTTACACATGAGTCTGCTGGAAACCTTCAGTGCAGGTACAGAAGTCACACCTGCTTCTATAGCAAGAAAACCTAATTTCCCTGTTAGTCTTTTCTAACAACCTGTGCAAAAGACTCTAGCAAAAGATTCAGCCTGATGTTAGTGCTAATTGCAAATTTGTTATACTGCATATAACAGTACTGAAATGGTACCTTTTTCAAAAATTTAATGCATTAAACCTGAAGGCTTTCAGTGAGCAAAACCCTTTTGGTGTTAACTTCCTCTTAGGTAAACAATTAAACTCCACTTTCAGCCGTAATCTGAACTGTATGACCTAATTTTTTCATAGAATTAACTCCCACTGCCTGTTTGGTGATTCATAAACATTGATGTATGAATCTGTCACACTGTAGGTTTGGAGGGTGAGAGAAAGGAATATACTGTCCCTCACAAAGAGCGAGGGAATTTGTCACCACTTCTTTTTGGAGCTTGGTGCAGTCTCCTGTGAGCACTACTGTAGCTCCAACAAGCAAGCAGACATACTCTTGTGTGAAAATCACTAATGCATCACATGGGTGTTAGCAATGCCTGTGAAGTGGGAGGTGTACTCAGCTATAACTATTAATGCTACTGAAGGAAACCCTCACTTTTCAAAGCTACAGGAAATCAGTCTTTTGAAGTGATCGTTTCCTTTAACTCTTTTGGTGACTCTTGTTCATCTTTGCTCCCTAGTCTGCTGATAAGTAAGTGACAGGGCACCACAATAACCTTTTAACATGAGGTGTGGAAGGCTAAAAGTAATTCAAAAGGCTATTTTTTTTGTTACAGTGAATAGCTTGTCTAAACCACATATGAGATTCGTATGTAGCGCTGTTAGTCTTCACGTACCTTCAACAGAGCAAATCTGCTTTTGTTTTGACATTTTGCTGTCAAATTTCCTGAATGCATAATTACAGATACATTATAGAAATACGAGTGCTACAGTCAGGTCTGCTTCCCAGTCATAGATAGATAATTCCATGAATAACAAATCCATTATCACCCTTGCTACTGACAACAACAAGAACAAAATCATTGTATCAACAAGGGAAACAAATGATGCTAACATGTACAAAGGGAATATTGCATTGACCCAGTATACAGGTAGCCATAAAGACAAACATACTCTTCTACATATTATACTCTTCGTGTTTTGGTTTTTTTGTTTGTTTTTTTTTGAGTAAAAGAGGGAATTATCCAAGCAAAGATGAAAGCCACAGAACTTCCTACTTGTTCTTACCAAAAAGTCTGTGTGTTGGGTTCTCAGTGGAAACAAAACAGAATAATTAACTCCTGGTCTGCGAGGTTCACTGTGCACTTCATATTTGTGGTAAATAAGCTAAAGTTTTTTCATGGTAAAAGGCTTTCTCTTTGCATATAACGCTTATTTTTTTCAAATCTTACGGCATTTTAATGCAAGATACTAAAACATGTTTGCAAATAGTTTTACTGAGATTTGGGCTGGACTTGCCTGCAAAGTACAAAGGGATATAAACTCACAGAATAACTAATAGGTGACTAAGTCCTCCCAGGTTATTCCACATGACTTTATTGGGTACTAGGGTCAGCTCTTTGCTTAACTGAGTGCCCTATACTTCTCTGAGAATGTTCTGACCCATCTAACAAGTCATCTTTCTTAAATGCTAGAGCTGAGCCAGGATCTCCTCATACAATTCTAGCATAGGGTGTTCACTCAGCTGTACTATGCGTGTTTGTGCAATGGTCATGCCTGAAATTGTATCTTAGCTACATGCATAAATTCTATACCAGGTCATTCTCCAGAAAGCAGAATAGTTCCAGATAGGCTATAGTATGCCAAGTAAAGCACCTAGGAGAAATGCTTACCAGATGCTTACTTATTGCTCCAATTTATACAAAAATATTTCTTCTTTGATCCTATCAGAGTAATTATAAGAAAAGTAAATTCATATCACAGTGGCAAAATACTTCTTTTCAACTTCTAGCTTCAGTATCTTACATCTATTCCTACATGTTTTAAATACACTGTTTGAACTTCACCACCACTTGAGGTGCATGAAATAAGACTCCACTAAAGTTTTTCTAGCATTAACACATTTCTGAGCTACAAGGGGAAGTAGTGCTGCAGTTTTGTCTTGTTCTTATACCCTTTTCAGCATATCTGCCCCTGGACTTGTCAGAAACAGGCTGCTTGCCCTGACACAAATGTTCTTATGTTCTTACTTCTGCAGGTGTCCAGCAAAATCTTCAAGAATCAATGAGACAAAATATAATTTGGATCTTCAAGATGACTAGGGAAAAGAGTAATGCCATCACAGAAGAAATTCAATTTCTCAAATAAAATAAGAAAAACTGCCTAGGGTTCCTCTGTCTAAAACATTTCTAGAACCTCCACAGGAATAGTAACCTAGCATTGATTAATCAAGCATTGAGGTATTATGGATCATCAACTGCATGTGTCTGTGCATTACAAGAGATGGAACTTAAAAATAAAAATTCTGTGCTCCATCAGTTGCTACAAGCGTGAGTATACAACCCTAACTATACAAACACTTCCATGACTACCTATGTGTGGACCTACAACTGTCTTTGTGGAACATTTGGTGACGTAGGAGGATAGTGTCTTCTTCAGAACTGTACTCATTGTCACAAAAAAACCCTGTGGCGTTTTATCTGCCTGCCCCAAACCAAGCACCAGACTAGCTACTGATAAGCAGCAGAACATTTATTGAGAGGTTTCCATGTGATTCTTCGTGCTGAAGGTAACTCATATGCAGATTTCTGTTGCTACCACTCCAAGAGGAACTCAGCACTGTACTAGAAATTGGCTTTTGACATCCTGAAGATCTGAGACTGATTACTTGACGCAGTAGTTAGATTTTGCTGTCTGTGTCTGAAAGCAATATAACACACAGCACATTTACTTGAAGAAAATATGTAGGTGGAGGAACAATGTGTTTTCAGTGATCTTGTAAACCCTCAGTGCCCTAAGGTACAGGCTATCATTTGACTACACATTGGCTGGCGGCAATTTGTTTATATTCATTCAGGGATAATGTGATATTCACTGGTGTTCTCTTCATGCTACTTAGCAGCTCTTTGAAAATGGTGCTAACACATATGGAGTAAAAAGAATCATGGGGAATACCCGCCTTGACCGTAAGCCACACAGTTGCATTACTTTCTGAAAGGAATTCAGAGGACAGTACATAGAAACTCTCAGGGTCCACGGAGCAGCAGGGAGCATGACAACAGAGCAGGGTACCTTGGAGTGCCCAACAACAGTGCACAGGACCTATTAAGATATACTGCTGTGCTTTAGCTGAAATTATAAGCAGTAACATTGCCATAAGTGAAACGCTGCAGCACAGTGAACCTGTATAACCTACTGTCATGAGAAGACATGATAAATCTCAATTTTTTACACTAATGCAGCAAATCCTGATATGTATTATCTCCATATCTTTTGGCATGAATTATTGCTCACGAAGATGATCTCTTCTCAAAGGTTCATGAGGGAAGACTCACTCCTTTTTGTTGCTGGAAATAAAGACATAAAGAAGATCTGTTACCTAAAGTAGCAGTAAAGTAGTGTGTTCCTCAATGACATACCAACAGTCATCCCTGCAGGATCCTAAGAGTGACTGGGTCCATCATCTGTACATCTTTCACAGAATCAAAGAACCTTAGGAGTTGGAAGGGACCTCAAAAGATCATCTAGTCCAACCCCCTGCCAGAGCAGGGTCACCCAGAGCACATCATACAGGAATGTGTCCAGGTGGGTTTTGAATGTCTCCAGTGAAGGAGACTCCACAGCCTCTCTGGGAAGCCTGTTCCAGGGCTCTGTCACTCTCACAGGAAAGAAGTTCTTCCAGATATTCACATGGAACCTCCTATGCTCCAATTTCCCAGGAAAATAAGTACTGTCTTCTTAAACCAGGGAAAGTTCTACTCAAGAAATTATACTTTGTTGTATTTCAGTGAGATAGTATCACCTGTAAACTAGAGTGTGTATACATATATAGTCATGACAGATGTGTGTGTACATAGGTACTGTATGTGTGTGCCAGTTGTAAACATCTGTATAAAAGATTGTGTTGTCAATGAATTACTCAGGTAGACTTGACTCTTTTTTTGGTGTGAATTAACAGCTTCTTGACTTGTTACTACACCAACTGCTAATTAGTTTCTGAGTGCAGTTCAAGGCATTGGCATTCATCGCAAAGCTTTCTGCGGTGGCTTGGATCTTTATCTGCCTTAAAGGCAGAATCTTCAGGCAAAAAAAGTTCTTCAGTTTATACAAAGCAGACAAGAGCAGGGAAAGGAAAAGTGGGCTTCAAGGTCAGGAACTGGATTTAAAGATAACGCATAATCTAGATTTGGCTCCAGTAATGCAAGGAGTGCTTTGGTTTAAGTTAGGATGATGATTTTAACCATCAGGACAAGATTATTAGTTAGATTAAAGATAGGGAAATCAGAACTGGGAATGTCAGGAGATTACTGAACTCCAGTTAGGAGAAGTGTGCAAGGTCTTTCCCTTGATTCTGAAAAAAAAATACATACAATTGTAGGTATGATAACAAAGACCCTTAGTAAGTATTACCAGGCTAACAATAATAAGTTGAAAAGATGACCAATGCAATGCTTATGCTGAGGAATGGAGAAAAAGCTGATCCAGTGAAATAAATAAATTGGTAAGATTTTCCCTTAATATTAATATTTCAGATTAGAATTTGAAGGAAAAGATAAATACATGGAAGACAAAAAACCCCACTATATAAAGCCACAGCATCTTTCATTCTGGGTAGTAATATCTGCTTTTGTTAGGTAATGGACTTCCAACAAAATGTATCATTAAATAACTCTCCTGAAGTTTTCCAAGTAGTTCCATGTATGAACATGTAAATTAATTCAGTTTTAGAAAGTCTTCAACACCTAGCTCTCAATTATATTTTAAAACCTAGATTTTACTTAAATCAGCTAATAAAATAAAGGTTTTTTTCAGAAAGAATTGATTAAGTCTATCTTTTGGAAGCAAAATGCAGCTTATTTTTCCTAACATGATACTTAATTTACTGCTAGAACATTAAATCCAGCTAGACACAAATATGAGTACTCATACCCCTCACACATAAAATATTGGGCTGTGTTGTCTTTATTAACAAAAAAAAGATATGGCAACAACAAATTGGTTGCATCACAGCAAAATATTCAAAGAAATAAGATTTATTTTTTTTTGAGTATCCAACTGAGAATCCACTAGGTAGATGGAAAAAAGTGTTGAATTAATCTAGCCACTTAAAGACAGCAACAGCCTAACACAGCCTTAAGTCTTATGTATTTGCAGAGCAAAAGAGCTATAAAAGCCTTGCCCCAACTGACTATAGTTTTTCTCTTGACTTTCAGGAAAGAAAGCATTTCTGTAAATACTCCAATCACAAATCAAGAGAAATCAACCCTTTGCCTCATTTTATAGATATCTTTTCCCTTCTCTAGAGTTGAGCTGCCCACTGCTAGGAAAGCCTTCCTAGGCTTTCTAGGGTTTTATTAGCAATCGCATTTCTTTGATTTAGAAAAAAATGAGATTACATTTTATTTAGCATGCTGCCAGATTTCTTTATTTGGCAGGAATGTGGAGTTTCCCATGTGACACACTTAGATGATTGGTGCTTCCTTCCACTTGTACTTGTAGAAGGGTGTTTTGTTTTTTTCAACCCTGGCAAAACTTCTCATAGGAATTTTTCATGGAACTAGCACTGGAAAGATCCTCTTTGCTGCTCTTCATTGTATTTTTCTCCTCCACTTCTGCTTTTATATTTTTTAACAGAGTTATGAGAATAAAAAGCCTCAGGTCTGAATTTTGTTGGTGGTGACAGGTGCTCTGCAGATGACTGTAGGATATTCATCAGTGAAGAACAAATGAGACTGGATAAGGGGGATTTCTATCCCTTTATTTGATGCAGTGAGGTTTAGCCACAAAGTATTAAGATTATAATCTATGTGTGAAACTGAGAGACTAATGTTAATCCCAGATATAAAGTCTGACCTATGCATTTCTCTTTAAGCAAAAAAAACACAAACAGGACTGCTTAATCTTGAAATTAGAAAGATTCAGATTTTAATTTATTCATTATTCTGTGAATGACTAATGATGTAAATATATGTTTTGCAAGCACATACACCATACTATGTTACATATGTAAAGTTTTCAGTGGGTAAAGGAATAAGAAAACTTTGTATACTGTTCTATGTAACTGCTAGTTTGCTTTTTACACGCCTTGGGAAGAGAAGACAATTTATTTTTACGTATGCACAATGTCTGTGTGTACTCAAAAAATTAACACCTCCAGAGCACTAGTCTTAATACCTTGATTTCTGTGGTTGCCTCTGTATTATCTTGTAAGATCACCCCACAGCCAGCCTGTTGACACCAAGCTGCCTGGCTGCCCACCTCCCCTTTGGTCTCAGGTGTCCTTCCCCTCTGTCTCAGGTGGCCCTTAGGGACATTTTCAGAGCTCTGTGGCCCAGGTGCTGTGGGGACGATACTCAGCCTTTCCCTGTCCAAATCCCTGCCTTAGGCTGCCAGCAGCCCAGTGCCCCTGAAAGAACCTATTGCCACATAAAAATACCTACATTGGAAATGTATTCAGCTGCTGGTACTGCCACCCTACATGCTGTGCAGGACGGCCTTCATGCACGCTGCCAGGAACCCCTCCTCAGAGCCCACAGGGACAGGCTATGAGTGTCACTGGCCCCAGCCAGTGGCCAGGAGGGGACCCTTGTGCAGACAGACTTGCGCAGTTGTGACGGTTTCATTCCCCTTTCCTTCGGCCCTGAGGGGTGCTAGGCTCTCCTTCCCTGCCTCACCTCCTCTGTCACGTCGCCAGACGTTCCCACTCTGCCTGGCAGCAGCTTCCCTGGCCCATGGTCTGACGGACGCTCAGCCATCCCCTTCCCGTGCCGCAGCCACCTTGTCTCTTGGGGGCTCTGACCACAGGCCTGTGGTGCAGGGAGGTCAGCTTGGGCCTGGTACCCAGCTTTCCCAAAACCTGGCAGAGGCATGTTTAGTTGCATCACTTCTGAACCGGTAAGAGGTCAGCCTGCTTCCAAAAACTTGGATGTCCTGGGAAAGAAGATCATATGGTCCCTGCACCTTGTCCCGTATCATCTGACCCGCTGCCCTGTTCCTCCTGCTTGTACAGCTCCTAGTTGCCATGTTGGCACAATTTCTCACAACCCACAGCTTATCTCCTGACTCAGTGCTCTTGCATTGCCTCCAAATTCACAATTTTCCTCCACAGAAAAACTCCGTGAGGATTTTACATCTCTTCCAGCCCTGCTGAGGACTCTCATGGGCTCTGCTGTTCTAAGGCAAACCTGCAAAGCTTTCCTCAAGAGGATTTTCAGGTAGGGATTTTTGGACAGTGACTGTGGGATATGATTGTTGTCCCATCTCCAGTGGGAAAGGCCATCATGTTCCTTCAAGGATACAGGCAGGCTAAGCCTGTGAGGCAGGTATTTGTTATGCTGTTTTATTTTATGCTGCCAGATACAGGTATAGACAGCTCTTTGGAAACTGGAAAAGGCTGATAGCCTAGGGGTCTGGATTCATGTTCTCTCCCTCCTTCCCACATTTTCCTGATAATCAGAAGAGCTGGTAGATAATGGTGAGAGGCAGACAGAATTCCTTACAGCAAACAGCCTGAGGGATCACAAGTGGGGCACAACTCAAGGGCTACCTGAGATTTCTCAGGGGTGCTGGAAAGGCTTGTAGAATAATCAGCATGTCTGAAGAACTCATGTCTGGGTCAAGCAGCATAGATACAGACAAGGTGCCTTCACCTTGGGGCGCTTTCACTTTGCTTGTGTCAAAGGATGATCGTGGGTCTCAAGAGAAAACTGACAAACAGTGTAGACAGATCTTATAAATACACTCAGTGAATGTCTCACACACACATTCTGTGCAACTCTTAGTGAGCAGATTGAGCTTGTTATCATAGCTTTGCTTTCTCATTCCTTCAGTCATCAGGACAAAACTTACAAATGTGGATGAATAAAGAGTACTCAAACAGCATCCAGACAGGAAGCTCCTTTAGACAATACAAATGGTACTTTCTAGGTTTTGTCATTACTATCAAGGCATGTCAGAAAATTTGCTATTAGGCCCAAGTATTTTTTTCTGTTTCTATAGCCTTTTGATTTTTTTTTTCCTTAATTCACTAGAAATCATGGTTGGTCCCACAATATTTATGCAGCAATGAATAAAAAGGTATGTTCAGTAGTTCATGCTGATTCATGCATGATAGGATCCATTTGTTTCATGCTCTAAAAATTCCATATTAATAACTAAAAACAGTTTCCATTTTTAGATTTTTTTTTAGTTACATAACAGACATTTTCTCTCTTTAAATATTTTTTGAAATACACCTTCCTTTACAAATGCCAATCAACCCCCTTTTCTTTAAAGAAGCTAAACAACTGCAGTTGGAAAACTGTTTCATCAAAAGTAATTAAGGTAACATGTTGAGGTAAAGACAGAAAACACGGGATATGAAACAGAAAGAGTAATAATATGAGTAAAATATGTCTCTCTACCATTCTATTCAATGTATAATAACATTTCAAAAGACAAGGTTAACTTTATTCATGATAGATAATGAGTTTTTTCTCCTCAGGAAGCCTAGATGGTTTTGAAGTTTTCCAAGATTGAATAAGAATAGGTAAATTGGAACAACTCAAAGCAAGAAGTACATTTTTTTTCAAGGATTGGGTTTATGGGAAGATTAATATCCTACCTCGATTTAGGCTGCATATAAAAGGCAAAAATCTATTAGTACAGAGGTAAACAATTAATACAGAAAATAAGGAAAAAAATAGATTTCTAAAGGGCTTCATACAAACATTACTGCATGTTCCCATTTTATGCAAATGATGTATCTTTCTGCCCTATTTTATCCCCACAGGAAGTCAATAAAACCCAGGCAAATTCTGCTAAACTACCCATCTTGCTAATCACAAGTGTTCAAAATCACGAATCAGGCTTTTAAATAATGAGCTCCAGTATCTGAGATGTTATCATTCCCAAGCTCTTTATTTATTTTTTTTTAATTTTTCTTCACAAAATATTATAAAACTTGCAATAAATTCAAAAACATTGACAATCTCATGTCTTGCCTGGGCCTCGGTTAATAAAATGCAGACTAGTGATACCATAAAATAAACTCCCAGACAACTGAAAAACTTGTTTTTCTGCTATATTACCACATGAGGTAAATAGTGGGTGGGCATGTAGGAGGGTGCACAGTAGAGTATAAAATAAACAATAGATCATTTCATTTGGGAAGAAAAAAAAACCATGAGCAGATGTGTATTTAGTGAGACTTGAACAATGAGTATGGCCTAAGGACTACAGCAGCACTGGTGATAACTCTTGCCTACCGAAAAAAAATCTTGCAGGAGAAATGGAAAAATAGTTTCAGAGTCTTATTTGTTTTTGGTCCACCAAAGGCAGGCAACTGCTAAAGGAGCTTATGGTGTTGCCATCAAAGCGGTGCAGGGTGAATCTGATCAACGTTTTTTCCCTTTCAACTCAAAGGATTAATGGCCATGTTTTCTTCTGGATGTTGAAGCTGGATTTTAGGTACCCATAAGAGACTGTGAAAAATACATGATTTCTAGTTAAAATCAATAGCAAACTTTCAGCTCTAGGCATGACAGTATAAGTAAATTACTATTTTAGCCTAGAAGAAGTCTAAAAACTTATATAAAAAAGAAAATCTATCCCCTTTGCCATCAAAATTATGTGGTTTTGCTATAGTCGATTCACAAAAGCCAAATATGAGCACTTTTTGGTCATTGCAGGGGTTTCTGTAGTTTCCCAAGCCTGTGTTGTCTTGTGCAGAATGACTTTACTGCTCAGCAACAGGTACATGAAATGAAATCGGTAGCTGCTGCTGCCTGTAACCATGCGTTTGGTACGCAGTAATGCTTTTTAGCATGATAGAAAATACCACAGAACTTTAGAAGAAATGGTTACACCTGATTAAATTAATTAAAATCTCAAGAGTTACATCTGTTTTTATGGCATTAAATTGACTTACCTGTTAACTTAGGGAGTGTTCAAAATCCTACTAAAATTTTATTGTACTTAAGATATGGAGGCATCTAGAATGGCACAGTGAATTATGAAGCAGCACAGAGACATACAATTTCTCATTAAAAAGCCTTTACCACAATTAGATAGATCTCAGAAGCATTCTTTCTATCTGTATTGCTGTTCAAATGCCATTTTTACTATTCAAATGTTTTGAGAATTGATTTTAATTTCCATTACCTATTTGCTGTCATTTCTTCTGGGCTAAGGGACTACTGAGAGGGGAGCAGAAGCAGACAGCAATAGGAGGGGACTTTCACATCTTGAAAGGCTACTGACTTAACCAGAAATAATCATTGCTAGTTCCATTGCACACATTCCCCTTTTAAAGGGGGAAGAGGATCTTACTCTTTTTTTCTCAGAAATTTGGTTAAAGAACTTAGTCCCCTTTAGTGGTGTTTTGACTAGCTGGGAAAACCTAAAAGAAGGCAGAAATGTTCCTTGGAAAATACTCTGGAAAGAGATTTTTGCTGGGCATTGATTTACTTGGAATTATTAGGGAATATACTTTGTATAAACAGTTATTGGGGAAAATGAGAGAGACATAGCATCCTATAGCATGAATGCAAGTCTGTCCACTCACCTGTCATGGACGGATGTTTTTCCTATTCCTGTTTTAGGCAGTTTTAGATATTTTTCATTCAGATTTTGTGAAAAGACCTGTCTTCTCTTAAAACATCCTGAAAACATCAGTATTTATGAAAAAATAAATTTCCTAAGTAGTCCCACTGGCCATTTTTATGGTGGCTACATATATTTCCTCCAGCTTTTCAGGTAATAAGTTCAGCCAGAAAATAATTTCATACAATTCACATAGAGGGACTCTGCTTTTATTTATTTGCTTGGAAGTGCATTTATTTTTAGTCTAGTTCCACAGATCTGAATTCTCTCATGCACAAAGCAGTCAAGATTCACCTTGGTCACATGGTCTTAGAGTCTCAACAATAAAGTCAGACTTCTTAGGTATTTCCCACAGTCCAGCTTCAGTTCCAGGTTAAAACCCACAAATCAGCTTTTAATATTGCCCAAAATACAGGAGAAATTTCAGATTTAAGGACATGGATGCCTTTTTAAATGTACCTATTTTTCAGTGTTAGTCATGGATACCTGCTGATTTACACATATATAGACAAATATCTACACCTTGAAGTAGGCAGATGTAAAGGCCTGATTTGCATGCATATATAATATATTTGCAAGAATATATGAGGCATTCATGTCTAAAATAGAAAATCCGGCTCAAGGTATTTTTCCAGTCTGAGAAAAATCTGTTTATATATTTATTTATTTCCCAGAGAATTAGCATAACATCTTACCATAACATTTGACTTAGATGTCATTGTTTCAGCTTAGGAATTATTTGGCTAGAAGAGATCTGTTAAGAATGGTACTTTACTTCCAAATTCTCCCTTGAAGGTAATAAAATCCTTGGATGGCCAACCTCAGTATGTTTTTGGTCTGTATGGGGATAGGCTATTCTGTTTGTGGAATATCAAACATGTCCAGCTAAGCCTAGAAGGAAGAGAAGTAATCATAAGGGAATTTGGTAATGGAAGCAAAAAGCTAAGTGGCAAAGGTTTGTGGAGGCATTGTTAAATACTATCTGAGGTGTGGAGCAGAAGGCTGTTAACATTCGGAACAAAGTGACTTTCAAGTGAAAAGTGTCCTTCTGCTATGTAACTAAGGTAATACAGGTGTGATGCTAAGCTCTCCATGTGGCCAAATTTGAGATTAAATGTCAAAATGTAACCTCATAAAAATTATTAGACTTGAGCACTTTTACATTTTAAAAATTTTTATAAGAAAGATAAATAAACCTAGGACACTTAAGAAATAAATATTTATTAGGATCATTAAGGGAGAATGTGTGTATGTATTTGGGAAATAAACTGGTTTTGTTGATGAATGTATAGACATACTAGGGAAGAAAACATACTCCTTGGTGACTTATTCCCAAATATCAGCTCAAAATAATACCTAAAAATAGTTTACCTGATTTTGTTGTTGCTGCTGTGAAATTGCAGGTTTACTTTAACCCATTTTCCTCTGAATTTACTGAAGCACATCTTTGACCTTTAATAAAAATTAATAGATTTTTATCTTGCAGTTGCAGGTGTCTAAATGTGTTCTTTTTGTCTTCAATGAAATCTAGTTGTTGATGAGAAGGTGACTCTATTGACAGATACATTGTTTCCCTTTAGATTTGGATTTCTCAGTGTTTTCTTTCCAAGCACACAGCAACTTAATTTGTACAAAATATAAATAGTAAGACCAGTTGCACAAAATAAAAAAACATGTATTTGTCATCTATTATTAGTATGTTCCCTTTCTGTTAACACAGGAAATCTCACACAAACAAGTGCATTGATAACTGTGATAAACAAGTTGGTGTAGCGCTTGTTTTTCTACTGCTTGCAGACTTGAGGACTGCAAAACATATCTGTATGAAAATGAAAAAAAAAAAAAGAAGATAGAAAATAAAAGTAGAAATGGCATATTTACTTAAAAGACAACTAAAAAAGTGTATTTCATTCCTGCATGGTAAGAAGCAAACTCATGAAACAGAAAGTGGTATCATTTTTGGTACTAGATCTTGAGTTAACAAAACCAGGACTCAGCTCCAAGGCTCAGTTTTTTGATTCATACTTCTAGATACTCATTAAGAAAAAAAATTCACGTGCAGCATACCGAATTTATAGCAACTGACCATCAGCTGCAGAATTTGGAATTTCCGACTCTCTCTCACACAGTTTTTGGGTACTTTTAGTTATGAATTTGTTGAGACTCATTCCAAGAAAAAGATTGTGAGGATTGCTTTGTCAGGTGTAATGGCTATATGAGGTGCATCTGCAAGCATTCCATACCCATGGCATACTTCATACATTGACTCTTTTTGCCTATTGCTTTTAAGTTTGCCTTCCCCCAGGGATGGTATGAAAGACTTTCATTTTCTCATACGTTCTAGTGTTGATTCATTATCATGTTCACATCAGCTGTCCTGTTTTAGCTGGGACAATCTTGATCTAGATGAGATCAACTTAACACGTGAGAGTTTCCTTAGTTTTTGTCCTTTTTAAAATATTCCCTACTATTTTCAAGTATTTAGTGTATTTTCAAGTATTTAGTGTAATAAAAACGATTATGAAAGTCCTTGAATATGCCAAAACTGAGAGTGATGCTACATGAAGATTCTTCTCAGCCTCCCTGCCCCCTCCATTTATTTCAGAAGGTATTTAACCACTGTTAAAATAAGAGGAAATATCACCGCATTTTATATCCCTCCTCTGAGAAAATTAAGGAAAGGATCAAGTAAATTATCAGTCTACCCTTAAGCAGAAAGTTCTGTGAAACACAGAATAAAAATATAGGTCAGATGGTGCAGAAAAGATAAGGGAAGTTAGCTAACCAGTTGAATTCATAGGAAATTTTTTTTTTACCAACTTTGTTTTTACCAAAAGGTGATGATTCATGAAACCAGACTACAAAAAAGTCTGTTTAGACCCTTTCCTGATTAAAGATTTTTAAAGAATAAAGTACTGAAACGTTGCATATTTACATTTAAAAAACACAATGTTATTAAGGAGACTGAGATAAAGTGACATTTTCGAGTAAGAATGTTTTTGTTTGTTTTTGGCTAGGTTTTTTGTGTGTGTCGGTTTGTTGTTTTTTTATAATGAGGAGGCTAAACAAAATGTTTTGACTCATGTGAAATGTTTGTGATGTCCAGGTCATGAAAATGTTAAGAAAGCAACTTTTTTTTGGCCTGGGTTAGGATAGGAACACTTTTCAAAAATGGAAAAATTCCATTTTCCTTGAAAAACCCAGTAAATAATATACACTCTACTCTAAAAAGATTCCCTTTTATAGCTGGGACAAGCTGAGCTCATATGTTAAGAAGTTTTGTGAACATCTCTTTAGTTTTTAGGATGTGCGTATAAAATTTAAAAGAGATAGCCCTTCACAGCTATATGTAACTAAAGGACTTGAACAGGTTCTCATCTCATGATCACTGGAAAATCATTGTTCCCTGCATTTCAAGTATTGTTTTACTAATTCTCTTTAATAGTGTTAGCCTCCTCTTTACATCTTTCTACTGGCTTTCAGTTTTCAATTGCAATAGCCCGATGTCTGGTTTAGCCAGAGTCTGAAGATGCTGGTTTATGACACAGCAGAATGGGAATCTTGCTCTCTGAGTCACAACCTTTTATTTTATTTTTTTATTTTTTTTTAATGATCATTGGTTATTATAAACATGAGTTAACCATCTTCTTTTAGAGACATCTATGTATATGGAGGATTAGCTTAAGCTTGCTTATTACCATTTTCTATAGTCTAGAGAGATCTGAGAATGAAGCCAAGCTGATGCTTACCTGCTATGTGAAACAGATTGCAAAGCACAGTCAAATCCCAAGGCAGAGGTGAGCTAAGCTCATTGCAGAACCCCTGCAAGACTGTCTGTCTACAAGATGCACGTTAAGAGGTAGTCCTGAACCCAATGAACTTGAAGTTTAAACTGAGGGCAAAGAAGAGAGATAGGCAGTAAGATAAAGAAAGATTTTTTTCTATTTTACATTTTAGAAGCTGACTCATAGAAACACTAAATAACTTGCCCAAGGTTATGAGGATTCTTAATACTCTGCTGTAAACTGATCAACAATCAATGTATTGTTTTAGCCTTCTATAATACAAAATATCACAACATTAACCTAGAATGAAGTAAGTTTTTTTCACACATCTGAAAAAAACCGAAACCTTTCACTGTATATTTCTGGGCCTTTTTTTTTTTTTTTTTTTTTTTTTTTTTTTTAATGGATTTACTACAACCCCTCGAGAAACCCTAGAATCCTAGATCTCATCTAATAGGCTGGTTCTGACAGAAGAAACATTTGCTGATACCAAAGCCCTAGAACCTGCAAAAAGCAGAACATGGACCTTAACATGTAGACATTCATGGCCCATACTAGTAAACAATGTCAGAATGGGAAGATCTAGAAACTTACACTTACTGTTGTGAATCCCCATTATATCCATAGACATTCTAGACAGGTTCAGTTGATATGATTAGACTGTGACCTTTGGCTGCTGGTGAAGAGTAGCGTGGTTAGCAGTTTGAGCATGAAACCAAAGAAGCTCTGGGAGACAGCACATGGTGAGTCTGTGGAGATAACTGTGGCTTTCATGCAGAGAAAACTGTCGAGGGAGCATGTGAGAGAAGAAAGGATTTGTATGTTGTTTGGTGGAAGAAAGTCTTTTTGCATCCTATATTTATGAAAATACAAATTACAAACATTATATAGATGTACAAAATATTGGGAGCCAGAAAATTGGGCAAGAGAATCATAGGCTATATTTATTTTTTTTATTTCTATTACTTGTGGCAATACAATTTCAGTTTCTTTAACCTGCTTACACTAACAAAAGTATAACCAGGAAATAATGTAATTATTTTGAAAAAAATACAAGCAGTATGAAAAAAATCAATGTCCTATTCCATAATTTTTTATTTCTGTGCAATAACAAGCCTAATAAGTTTTATAGTCTGATGAGATGCACATGGCTCAAATGGTAGTTCTTGTCAGTAGCATGGTTGGAAAATGCTGCTGGATATGTGAACTTTTCACCTAAAATGGAAGCCTCTTTTCCAAATTTTGTGTGCATTGTTTCCCTGTTCTTCCTGAGACACTCCTGGTGCATTAGTTAGCTTGCCAGAGCTTGCAAAGAACAAGGATGTGGGAATAATGAATTATTCTCTTCATTTTTTAGTCTTGATGAATAGTAAATTATTCTAATAACATTTACTATTCTATTCATTTATTACTGGAGAATAATCAGCCAGGAATGGCTTCTAAGAAGTTTTTCCAAAATTAGACTTTAATGGTTTACAGTGTTTATCTTCACCTGTATGAAAATACCTTTGTAGCTCTTCTCACTTAACTGTTCCCACCCCCTCTCCCAGTCAGACATGTATCTGTTTCCCAAAACCACTGTATTGTTAAAAAAAAAATTGTATCTCTTCCTCTCTCAAAGACTCAGCCTCTTCCTTCATGTAGCTGAACTCTCATTTCAGACAGAAACCCTTCCTCTAGTCAGATGTATCTCATCTGTTCTGATGAGAAGTGTATGCGAGTGGGGGAAAGACCTGAATGAAGATCAAAGAATAGGTGTGTCTGTATGAGAATAGAGGTTATAGGTAAACGGAAGGAGGTGACTATGGAAAGATACATATATGAGTAAGGGAGAGATGCAATGTCTGCACAAGTGGTATATCCAGCTGAGATTTTAAAGTTAATGGGGCTACAGAGGGGTTCTTGCTTTGCCTCCATACGGAGAATTCAGTGTTGCTGTCTTGACTTTGGCCAGTGCCTATTTGGGGCTGCAGTGTTCACCATTACTAGGTTTCAGTTTGCCTTTTTAATTCAATACTTTCTTTCTTAATCTCTCCTGGTATTTTAAGTCACTCAATTTGAAGAAAAAGATGTACTTACAGTAAATCTCCAGATGGCCTTTCTTTTTGTCAAGGGAGGAGGAGCTGAACTGTGCTGTTTTGCGCTAGAGCTGTTGTGGAGGAGAGCTGCTTTTCTGCATGTTGCTACCTACCCAGATTGAATATTCCTTTATATCTAAATCATTTGCATATATGACTGAATTCTATATTAATCTAGAATCAATGTTTCATCTTCTCTAGCTTAATTTCCTCTCTTTTATGGAAAGAAGGAACTTTCCCTCCCTCTCTTCTTTGTAGAATGAATACAGCTTCTATGAAAGATTTAACATACTATTCACTGTGAATATCACACCAAATAATACATATGAAAACTTTATGTTACCTTACATCCCGTCTGTCTTCTTTTCCAAAGTCTTCTCACTTAGCAT
The DNA here is from genome assembly GCF_000747805.2 of Chaetura pelagica. Classification (NCBI taxonomy): domain Eukaryota; kingdom Metazoa; phylum Chordata; class Aves; order Apodiformes; family Apodidae; genus Chaetura; species Chaetura pelagica. Next base: position 7,390,172 of record NW_009952263.1, on the reverse strand, counting down.
TCTAATTATTATTTATATAAGTAGTACTGATGAGGCCTAGTGCATGACCACTTCCATATTTAAATTGGACCTATCTTGGGATCCCACTCACTTCCCAGCCACTTGGTATAAGAACATCCATTAATCTTTTTAATTCTGGGTCTCTGAGGTATAACTTCAGGGTACAAACTTGCAGCAGCTACAAATATCCTTCCTTGTGATCCTGAGCTTTGGAGTCCAAGTTGATTAAGCCGAGAAGAGCTACCACACTGACTTATACCAGCTCCATCTAATCACTTATCTGTCTCTGACAGGGGCTAGCACAAAGTACCCATGGAAAGAGATGAGAAATCAGTCAAGATACAGAATGTTTATTCTCCTGATCTACCTTCACATCTAATGGCAAACAATAGCTTAATTTAAACATCAAGTATTTAATTGTTACCTAGACTATTAAAACATTCTGGTAGGTACACTCTTAAGCACCCATACAGGTTTTAAAAAACTTCCCCTGGGTCCTGCCCTAAGAAGATCATAAAGTTCCATCTCCCTTGGCTTTGTTAGGATCTTGGGGTTTTCTCAGGTTCCTCTCAAGATTAATGCCTTGCTCCTTCTGGTTCTGTGAAAGTATGTTTCTCTTTCTGAGGAAAAAACAGGGTCTTACTGAAACTCAGGACATTAGTTTTCATGAATACAATAGGAGAAAAAATTCCTTCAAAAAAGGCAAACCTGAAGAATCATATTTGTGGCCAGGGTCTGGTCCATTTCTTTCTAACAGTGCTGTAGAAACACTACACAATGAAAAATAGATAACTTAAAATTAATAATGCTTTTTTTAGTAGGTAAAAAGCTAGTTTCCTAAGGGGTTCCCAGATTGCCCACTTCAGAGTGTTCTGACTCATTCACTTATTGGAACTGTAGACATAAAACAATTAAAATATTAAGAATAAAGAGAAAATTTCCTGAGATAAGTGCCTTTATTTTTTTATTATTATTTTTTTTTCCCCTGCACAGATTGCATTAGGTGTGATACCTGCCAAACCTGGGCTAGAACATATAACATGAAACACAAGAGGGAGAACATTATCTGCATCTGCAGATCTTGTCAGTGGGAGAAATTCTCTGCAGTTATGTTGCAAAACTTACTTGTTTGCACGTACATCCTCTACATTTTAAAAGCTGCTATAGGCTGTAAAGAGAGAAAAATAAGTTAACATGTCAAAGGTTGTAATGCTTCTGACCCTTTGTCTGGATGGGTTGATAAAGGTGGTGAGAGATGTGTAGGTTTCATTTGCTTTGCATGTAAAATGGTCTCAAGATTATAATTGAAAGGAATCTTTTATGTAGTCCTCTCACTGTTAAACAGAACCAGTTGGGGCAGGGTGAGTATCTTTTTTGACATTGCAAAAGTAAGAAAAAGAGTTTTAAAATAGATCACACTTATCTAATATCACTAATGAAACCACAATGATGTCAGTTCTGATCAAGCTAGAATCGGAGTTGCTGATTGTGTGATAACAGGCTTCCTTTTTACGTGTTTTCTACATGTTTGTAGTGGAAAAGGCCATAAATGATTAACTGTGGGTGAGTGGAAATAGTGAAGAAAAAAATAACTTTGCCACAACAACAACAAATGAGAGAAGGAGAGAACTTGCGAGTGAATGCAGAGGGGAGAAAGGGAAGAAAAAAATTCTGAGTATTATTAAACATGTGAAAGAAGACTCATTTACTTTATAAGAAGAAGATCAGTCACACAGACACATTCACAACTTTGTGGTCATTGAAATTTGCGTAAGTGCTATTAATCAGCTTACCACAAATTATCATAGCTATTTCTTTGGAAATGCCACTTGATTTAGACCTAGTTTTAAATGGGAAAGCAGTAAAACCATGACTGGAACAATAAGCAAACCCACAAGTTTTCTTAAATCCCTTTGGATCAGATTCTGCTCCCTTTACTCACAGTGAGTAGAACCTTACTCAAGAAAAAGTCCTTCCTAAAGCCAGTGCAGTCAGCAAGTGATAATGCATAAGTCAGTCATAGCCTCTCCCATCACTACCACTGGTGCACACTGTAGTTCATGCAGTGTGTCACTTGAGTCGATTGCAACTGCGTTTCTCTGTCACTGCTCCTATTCACAGCATGCTGGATCTGGAAATCACTTCAGCAGACTAGTTTATAAGCATGCTTAGCTGGCTAACCTCTGATCTCAAACCCTTTAAAAGAGGGTCATTATACAATGACAAATACAATCATTACTTCATGTATAAAAGAATAACAATCATTCCCTCTCCCACTACAAGTAGGTTCTAGCAGTCAGCTAGTGTTCTGAAGGAGGTAGGTAGGAAGTTGTTGCTCGTAATCTATTGTACTTCTTTTTCGCCTCTGAAGTTTTGTTTTATTATTCCTCTACCTCATGGCAGGCATAGAGGACAACACACATATAGAACAGACAGAATATTTCCAGTATTATTTTATGAGACTTACCTCTTTTATGGTTAGTGTAGAATTCTTCACAGGTATATTCTTGGATACAGAATATTTGTCCAGCAGTAGGTGAAAGGATAGGTTTTGACTTATTATTGTGTGTTATTTGGTTAACATTGTTATGTGACACTGGAAAACATTCCTTTAAAGACATGAGGCATTTTGACCTTATGGCTCCAAAGCTGGCTGACAATTATACTATCCACAAAAATCTGCTGAATCAACTAAAGGATGTGTGAGCTATATCCTTCTGTGGGTGCTAATAGGTGGAAGTGTGGATGTATGTATGGAAGGATGGATCAGTGAATGGGAGATAAAACTTGTTACAGCCAAGATGTAGATCTGTAGCCAGTTTCTCCAGTGCTCTCTGAAGTCATTTCAGTCTTCTTTATTGTATTTTTTTAATATCCTCTAGAAGCCATCAGTTACACAAGTTATCTATTCATATGTGGCCTGATTTCAATGGGAGCAGTTTTGTTCTTGTTACTCCCTACATCTGAGTTGCAGAGAAATAATGGGCACTGAAACCTCTGCACTCCCTTTGCTTCTCTGCAGCTATTGAGCCACTTGCAGTGCCTGTAAATCAATGAGATCAGATAGTCATTGTCATCTCCAGAAGGAAAACATTTCCATTGTGGGTTGCAATTAAGGAGAAGACATAAACTTTAGTCTGAGGGGAATCCATATGTGTGCATGTGTACATACCACTGTATATGTATATACACATGTGTAAATATTTTTATATTAGTACATTTTAAATGTTATTTTATGATCATTGTTTCATAAGAGAAGGAAATGGAAAATTGTGGGTATTCCTTTTTATACTCTGCACCAGAAAGGTGGGATAATTGAATTCTCTAAAGTAGATAATTTCTGAAATATGAACTGATGCCTCAGGGTAAATATGAGAGATATCTCTGAAATCCTTTTAGATGTTATCTTCTAGAATTAAAGGCTAAAAAATGGGAATAGCTTTCTGTTGACCAGTATTTTTCAACTTGGCCATATCAAAAACTGTGATGGATATTACAGCATCAGCTTACCATCGAGGAATAACTTCCCAAAACCACTGAAGCATAAACTAAAGAAGAACTTCACTGATTTACTTTTAATTTAAAAAGTAATATCAAAGCCTAAATTTAGGATATTTTAAACCAAGAGAATGGTCATCTGACTTTTTTTTTTTCCCCAAGGGAGAAGACAGCAATATTTTTAGTGATTAAGAACTGAGTAGCAGTAACCTCTCCATTAAATATTTGAACTTGACAATTGAACTCTTAAGTTGGTAACAATACCTCATTGTTACATCTTTATAGACTTATTTGTATGTTTAGCATATATACAAGAAGTGTGCTAGCACTACTTTTTTGATTTTAATGATGAGCACTTCGCAACCCATCTCACACAGTGTCTTTCTTACTTCAGTTACTACCCGTAATTATTTTTGCTTTCTTGTGTTTCTTACCCATTAGGATGAACGTGGCCCTGTGTTGCTTCATGTACAGAATGGAAAGATAGACAGCTCCTGTGTCATTTGTGGGATTCTTCTTCTAAGGTCACCTCATCTCTGTTTTGTCTCTTTGTAGGGGATTTTGAGGTGTTATTAAGGAAAGGACTTTTATGTGAAAAAATGGTGTTGATTTCTTCTGTCATGTGAATGAGAAGACTTTGAGCCCTGCTGTATCCAATTTCCAGGTGATAAAAGAAGCTGTGGAGGTGCACTGGTGTGATGAAGGAAAAGTGACAAACAAATGATTGATACATGAAAACTGGCTTAGGGAATAAATGGATGCGTAACCTGACCCCAGGCTAGGCAGTGAAACACAAAATTAATTAAATTAGAATTTTTGGATTAGGAATAAATGGAAACTCATCACTTTCTCTTGCTTCTCAGAATATGACAAAGAATGTGTTTGCTGCTTGAAAGTTGCTCAGAGAAAGGCAAGGATCTTGGTAGGGAGTTGAAGATCCCTTGAACCTTTTCTGCCACTGAGAGGCAAGAATAGTGGAAGAAAGTACCTTTGTTTCAAGGGAATTTCCATTCAGATACATGTGGTTTGTCTTGGTTGTAAATAGGCCACTATTTGATAAGGCATAATATTTTATTGCTGAGATGTAATGGGCAGAAAAAATTAAAAAATGTCTTAGAAAACGCCATGATTTGGGAAACCTCTTTTTTTTATAATACAGTTTTTTATTTTAGTATTATTATTGAGGAACAACTAAAAGGCTATATCAAAAAGATTGTTTTCAATTTGTTTAACATTACTAATAGCACAGCATAATATATAGAGGTAGAAGTATTCCTACGTATGAAAGTCTTCAATTTTTAAAAAATCCAGATTCTTTACTAAAAAACAATTGGTTGTGATTGATTTGGGTGACATAATTTATTGAAATTTATAACTCTCTCCATTACTCTTGAACATTCTTCTTACCTCTTGTAGTGTTCTCAGTATCTTGTGTTAGTTACTACTCTTTTAAACCTAAGAAGGACGTTCAGCTACAGCTTTTAAGCACACCTTTTGTGTACTTGGAAAACCTGCATTGGGTTTTTTTTTTTTCTGGGTCTTTCTTTTTATATATATATTATTTTTTTTAGCTTGTTCTTTTCTTTTTTATGCATTGTGATCCATATTAAAACACATATTGGTGTAAATGAATACAGAAACTATCTGAGACATCGATTAGAGATAGGTCTTTCAAGACTGAAAATAGTATTCTATTGTAAAAATCATTAACATCTTCAGAAAAAGTTATATGAGTGAAGCTTTTTGTTTACGATTATTTTCTGTTTCAGTATGCTCTGTAAGCAAGACAATTCTCTCTTCATTTAGATATCTCTTTGTAATCATAGTGGAGATTTGTTCTTGGAATATATGCTTCATATTTTATTTATAGTAAGTCCTAATAACATGGAACAATTCCCTCTGGGTTTCCATATTTCTACCATTATGACTGAGCCAAATATGTTAATCTGTACAAAATAAAGTAGTTTTCCTGAGTTTTACAGAGACTTTCTCTTATTATTAAGTATTTAGAACACATAAAGTTGCATTTTTCAGGTTATATGTGAAAGTTTTTAAATTAAGTGATAGGTCAAAAAAAGAAGTTTGTTTGAACTAATAATCAGAGGCATTTATGTTTTTAAATTTCTTGTCAAGCTAAAGAGAACATTTCCTCCCTAGTTCTAAAGCTCATCCATTTCAGGGATGCCTTTTCAGGGATTCTTTTGTTCCATTCTCACTGTAATGCTCATTTGTTTATGAGTATCTTGAATTCAGTAAGTTGTCCGTTTTCATAAAATGTTTGTGTATTTGTAGTTTATCATTACATCAAAAGGGTTAAAACATACATTGAGAATTTTATAACATGAATGTTCTGATCTTTTTTTATTAGTTCTACTTTTACAACAAGCTAATAAAATTATACCTCATAAACCATCTATGGTGAAGGCATAGAATAATATCTTACTTTTATTGCTTTAGTCATATGGTGACTAAAAGACACAGCAAAGATCATACAGTAAGTATTGGTGGAGTCAGTCTGCTGTTGTCAAAACAGTGTCCATAACAGTAATAGTGGGATCAATTATAAACCAGTGTTCTAGCTCCTCCTTCCCTTGAGAGAAACATTATTGAAACAAACCAGTGGATTTTAGTAGATTCTGAAATACAACTCTGAGTAAAACTGATTACTAAAATGCTGAAAAGCCTGGACTGTAGTTTTAAAATAAATAAATAAATAAGCAAATCTGTTAAAAGACTTTTACATCTCTCATACATTTTTGGAAGTTAATAGAAGGGTTGGTCACCGTAGATAAAACTCAAAAAGAACAAGAATTAAGAAGCAGGGATGATTCTAAACTTACCTTATTTTCTTAATTCTTAATAGATACCAAGGCATCAGAAAGTTACTTCAGATTTATATGGATGCAACCTATCTATCAACTGCAATGGGTAAAAATAAATTAAGATGCGTCATATATATAATTCCTATACACTGCTGCCACTGGTCTTTAAGGAGAAATCAGGAGAACAGGTGTGGGCACTAGGGCATGATGTTATGTGTTATACTCTGATGCCTGTTACAAACAGGTTCAACATTATGCTGGAAGATTTTCCAGAAAATAAGCTAATGGAATTATCTAAATGGCCAATATTCTTTTAAAAATAGTTGAAGGCATAAAGTGGAACATTAGTCCTAAAATTACATTTAATGCTGTGTTAGCGATGCTAAGATAAGAACGTATTCCCTTTCCAACATCCCCTGCGAGCTGTTTGCTGCAGTGGACATTGGCCTCTCTGCCACCTCCAGATGTGATCTGATGTGGCTGGGGCATCCAATTTGAAGGCTATTCCACAGCAAATGCCGAAAATTTTATATTTGTATGGACAGACCTACTGCAAATATACTGTGAAATGTACTGTGTGCCTTACGCATGTGCAGAGCAACTCTACAGTGTATGTACAATGAAGTTGACCTGCACATAAGCAGAAAGTCTACCTGGATGTGAGATAGCATAAAATATCACCTCCTAGTATGCCAGCTTTCTCCATCAGAGGGACCTACATGGACAATAGGTAACATCAGATTTAATTTCAGTTTAATTCCAATGATATTGGTAATGATTCCACAAGAATCAGAATTTTGGAGATAAATAACATTTGTCAGTGCTTTATTCTTTCCTCTTAAACCCTGCAAAAATGAAAGATAGGGCAAGAAAAGCAAAAATTTCTTCTCATTTTGTTAAGCAGGAAATTTCAAATGAAAGAAAGACAATTTGAATTAAAGGACTATATAGACAGTAATGCACCATGGTCAACATGTGGCTTGGGACTTGGCACCTTGAATTGCAAACAATGATGGTGGTTTTACTTGCAGGTTGGTCAGTATTTTGCCAGAGTTTCTTTTTACTTGTAAGACTACTGATGCTCTACTTATGCCTTTGAGGTACTTTGGACTGTGTTATCCATGACCATTCTTTACAAATTCATAATGCAGTTCACAATAAGATTACTTTATTGTTTTGCTCTTCCTATGACCTTAATTCAGTGCTGCACTTATAGTGTAAATCCACTTTCAGATATGCAGTCTGGGAATCAGAAAGGAATGTGGGTCCCCTTTCTGCAGGGTCAGAATCCAGTTTCTGAAAGGTGTCACTTTGCAATTGCCTAAAAAAAATTAATCTGAATCAGACAGATATATTTTGAATGCTATCTCTGGAGATTTACAGATTGTTCATTTCAACAAAGTCTCTCTAAACGTGACAAAGGAACACAAATTATTTTCTGTGAAAAGAATACTTGTTCATTTTTTGTTAAATTTTATCCCAATAATCAGCTTAATATATATTTGCAAAAACTTTGTATTGGTCACTGTAGAAATTGCTTGCTACTTCTTACATACTGTTTTCAACACTTTAATTAAGTGTTGTAATTTCTTGCAATGATATTATGTTGATATTGTTCAGTAGTATTTACAACTCACCTGCATGTCTCAAAATGGATGCTTTATTGTCCAAATCTTCCTTTATGAAACATTGCCTATGGAATATCTTGTCACAGAAAAATCTGAAGGCTGTGTGGTTTACTATTTCCATAACATCTGTCTTTTCTACTATAGAACAGATTAACAATTATGCCTTTAAAAAAACCCTGGAAACAAAAACATGCAGCGTAGACAGCAGTAGCTAGCTGTGCTACATGCATGTCAGAGGAAAAGGTCTCTCCCACAGTGCAGCTGGTAGGGTTCACGCTTTCCCTTATCATTGTACAAGAGAATGCTACATTATTTCTATTACAAAATGATTGTCTGAGTGGAAAAAAAAAAAAAAAGAGATATCAGACTATCCCACCCTCCTCTTTCCATGCATGCAGGGGTTTTCAATTGTGTTAAGCAGTATGGCAGAAGGATTTTTTAAATTAGTGTTTTGTTTTAGCAATGTTTGCTGATGTGTACATGTAATACAGTTTTAATCAAATCCCAAATGCCAAAGACCTTTCAGCAGTATCTTAGGCAGCACTGTGCAATGCTTATTCCACTTGAAGTGGCCACTAGGGAGGTACAATTAGCTGTTCCCATGGAGAAGTTTGTTATACTAATAAATAATAAGTAGTGTAGGTAGAGATGGAATCAATTAAAGATATTTTTGACCATCTAATGGTTTATGGGAATACTAAATAATTGACAACAACTTTTGACTGTGTATTCCATAAGCATACTTTATTGTAACTGAAGTGTGACCACAGAACAAGAAATGCCTCTGTGTTGATGGTCAGAAAGGTTAACTTATACTACTTTCTTAAACATCATTGCTTATAATCAGCTTTAAACCTTTCTAAAGAGTTAGAATGTAGACATAAATACATATGTATTCCCTGCTGAAGCTGCTACAGCAAAGCTCATTTTCCTGGTATTTTTAAAAAACTAAAAAAATGCTTGAAATATTAGGAAAGTGAGAAGTTATTGCTATCTCTGTTTTCATGTGTTTGCTTGAATAACTCAAAATCAATTTTGTTGTTTAAGACTGATTTGACAAAATTATTCAAATCATAGCTTAATCACTTTTATTTGTATGAAGTAAAAATATTCACATAGATTCAAACCAAAATCAGTTCTAGCTATCCCTTTGGGGGGAAAAAGGATTTGTTCAGTAGTATTTGCTGAAGGCAAAATGCAGAAATTGTAAAATCAGATTCACCAGCCCTTTAAGTCTGATTTGTTCCACTCCAACAACAGCTAGTTTTTTGAGGTTTCTCTACCATTAGAGAATTCATGGATGACCTGAACATCGTCATAGCTCTTACACCACCTTTTTTTCTTCTTATATGTAGAGAATTTAATGGAAAAGCAAACACTGACAGATATTTGCGGTCCAAAAGCAGATGAAGCTTTAGGACTGACACTAAAATGAAAATATGCAGTATACAAAAATCATAGTTCTTATACTTCAGTACTCCTCAAGATTTCTTGAAGAGCCAAATACTGTGATAGTTGGCATTGGTCCTTATTTTTTTCAATTAGGATGATAATAACAATAACAATAATATCAACAAGAACAACAAGAACAAAAAGAACGAGCCAAACATCAATGATAATAATAACAATAATAAAATTAATAATGTCTTAGGATATTATGGTAGTAAAAGTGAAAAGTCTGTCTTAAGATCTATCAGAACATAAACTAAAGTAATTCAATGACTAATAATGACTTTGATGACATAGTCTTTTCAATATTAATAAAAGAAATTCTACCCGTGTTCTTTTTGTGAGCAAATGTATCCACTAATGAACATTATTTTTGTACTTTGAAAGGACTTCTAAGTAGTGTTTGTTATTATTAGCAAAATTTCAATGAAGTGACAAAAGAAAACAACTTTTAATACTTTATCCAATATAAAGCAAGTACTATGCACATGCCATTTCCCCAAAGGTTTGAAGAGTTTAGGCTACCTGAAGTTACTATTATTATTTTTTAGAAAAAATTGTTGAATATTTTCAAAAAGACAACTATGCAAGTAGGTTAGAGAATACCTTATTCTTTATCTTAAATCTCCTGAGGAGCTTTTTAAAAATTTGCAGAAACTGCAAGCCATGCACTAAGTTTATATCTAAGGTAATGTTCTTTATACGTTCTCCCTTAATCTCTTGTGCTTTTAGGAGATAGGGATGAACAGAACCATTGACTATCCAAAAAGACTACAGCTGTCAGTCACTGAAACACCACACTTGAACTTTGGGAAGCTGGATAATATGCTAGGAAAAAAACAGAGGGGCAAAGAGTGTTTTGCAGCCTGCTTCACTCCTGCCACCTTGTCCCTTTCCAGCCTCGTCTTTTATTCTTCCATTGGCTTCTCATTGCTTTTAGTCACGGTTTATTTGCTCAGAGAATCTCAGTAGTCTTTCCTTAACTCCTGCTTCCATTTCTTACTTGCTCTTCCATTTCTACTAGCTTTCAACTCTATTTTATGCATGTTTCCTAGCAGTCTTTTTACAATCCATTTTTGCACCCCTGGTTCATGTTGTTATCTCATGTCAGACTACACTGGAGGAAAGTTTGTGATAAAATAACCTATGAAGTTGTGTCTCTGCTGAACACTTGTATGTAATTTCCAACTTGGTTATAATGGAATTGATTTTGATAACAGCAGCACAAAACTTTTGCTCTCTGTTCTGCCTTGAATCATGGATGTGTTTGACCTCCTCAGCTGAGACTTAGCTAGGTTATACATCTGCACACATATCCAAATTTATTTATTGTCCCTCTGAAATGGCTACATTAATTTAGTTGCAAACTTTATCTCTATGTGTTCTTCTAGATTTTAATCAGTAACTGTAATCCCTCTCTTGACAGTATGGCAGGTAACAAGTAGCTACACCTATGTTAGTACTCTAGTTCAGATTAGGAGAGCATTGCTACAATCTCCTTGTTGTCTAATTTAAATTGCTTTGTTTCACACTGCTTAGTGGCCCAGAGAATGTACAAAGGGTTTCTTTTGGTTGAAACTTGAGTGGAAGATGATGGCTAGGAGTACACTGAATACATATAAATTGCTAATTGATGTTCAGCCTATGGGACCAGAATAGAGCCATTCCAAAAGTCCTTCTGAAATTAATACAGTGTAGATGCCATGTCCTTAGCACCAGCTGTATTTGGCTGAGCATCTTTTCTCCTGTTGTGCCATACCACTTACTATTGTTGATACAGCCACTAGATTTCTGAACTTCCACTAAGCTGTAGCAAATAGAATCATAGAATAGTTTGGGCTGGAAGGAACCTTAAAGCTCATCTAGTTTCAGCCCCCTGCCAGGGACAGGGACACTTGCCACTAGACCAGGCTGTTTAAAATTCTGTCTAACATGGCCTCGAACACTTCGAGTGATGGGGTATCCACAACCTCTCTGGACAACCTGTTCCACTGTCTCATTACCCTCACACTGAAAAATTTCTTCCTAATGTCTAACCTAAATCTAACCCCTTTCAGTTTAAAACCATTATCCCTTGTCCTGCTGATAAATGCTCTTATATGAAATCCCTCCCCAGATTTCTTGTAGGCCCCTTCAGGGGCTGCTTTCTCTCTATCTGAATAACCCCAACACTCTTAGCTTGTAATAAGACATTAGCCCATGGCTTTCAAGAACAGAATTGACCAAAATGTAAAATTTAATTTCCTAAGAAAACTGATAGCTTTTGAGAAAAGGGAGGAAAGAGGAACTATGTGCATGAGCCCATGTCAGGGTAATAAAGATATTCACCTGTGTTCTGTGCTTTAGCATCTTTTCAATGCTCCTGTTAAAATAAGGGAGATACTTTTGTGAAAAGTCGTGAGAAACAGAAAACTAAGCTTTAATGTTACAGGATTTGTCATAGCTTCTAGACCTGCTGTGGACTCCAGAGGTCTTGTCCTCATGGTGACTACATTTTCTGTTTCTAGGTAGTGTGCTACAGGAGGACTCTGCAAGAGTTAATAACATAAAACCCCAAGTTGCTCTGTATTTGATATTACACTAATTCATGGAAGTATAATGGATCATATGTACTGCTTTAGGAAAATCATCCTCAACCAAATCTCAGATGACATTTCTTGATGAGAGCTTGACGAGCTTGATTTTGCCAGTTTTGGAAAAATACTACTTTGTCTGATTGATTTTTACTCCCTTCTCTATTGTGCTATGAAATAAGTATTTTATAGAAAAGAGAAAGTTTAAGTGTCTACTGCATGCTCAGAAGCATGCTGATCTGACACTTTTTCCTCCCTTATGTCTCTAATCACAAGCTACCATCATCTCTCTCACACTTGGTGCTACGCATCAGTATGATCTATTTAGCAATGAATGGTTTGAGTTCTGGTGCTCTAAAGCTGAATTGAGCCTCTATGAATATAGAATTCTTTATTCCAGTCATCTTTAGAAGCCCTTCTTGTTATTGATCCTTCAGGTTTTTAGATATTTTCTGACTTGAGAAAACATTCTTACTCTTCTCCTGAATTTAGGATATAAGTTAACTTTAAATTTCTATATGGCAACTAAAGGGGAATCACATTCTAGTGTTCTAGTCAATAGACACCCAAATGTCTAGAATAATTGATACACCACTTACAGCTTATTTTGAGCATGAATAGGCCACACTTTAGCTAGTTTATTTCTTTTGAGAGAATGACTAGCTTGAGTGCTTCTCTGGATCAAGGGGAGAATTTGAGAAAGCGCTGATGCTATTCGACACAACTAATAAAACTGTGTTTTGAGTGCCTGGAGTCAAGAGTTCTGAGCTTGCTGAAGAATCATTTTCAGATTCTTAATGGTTGTACTCCATGGACAATCTGTTATACCGCTATTCCTTTTTAACAAAAAAAATCAATTGATACATTTTAGATTCATGTTTTCAGTGGATATTAAAATTATTTAATTTATGGTGAGAATATTCGTGGAAAAACATTTTGAAATTAAGGAATATTGAGAGAACTTGAATTTCAAACTGGAATGGGTGGGTTTCTCACACCAAATGTCCTCCCAAATATTCATTTCAGACATACAAATGAAGTTATTTGACAGTGTTCAGCTGAGCAAAAACCCAGGTGTTTGGATTAATAAAATTTACACTCAAAAACATGAGCAAGTGAGTCTAGGAAATGTGATTCCATTATAATGGAACACATGTAGATTAATAGAATTACAAATAATCTATTATTTCTAAGAAATGTCCATCATAGAAAGATGATAAAGAGGTTAAACATATATCTAGTTCATTGTTATACAAATGTATCTAGAACTTTATGCTTTACATTAAAAATGCCACTGTCCAAGTAATTAGAGTATTTAGAGCTGCAGTAGCTGCAATCCAGAAAAACCTATGGTTGAGAAAACCCGGAGGATGGATTTGCGTTTGGATTGAGCTAACCTGTTAAACTGATGAATTGCCAAATCAGTCAGTAGGACTTTACCTGGACCTCGAACAGGAATTCTTCTTTCAAGAAAAATACTGTGTCTCCATCTGCTGGCCAGCCATATAACCCTCTCCCTCCCAGGAGTTGGGGCCTAGCAACCAAAGCTCGGAAGGCTTTTGTTCTCTCTTTTATCACCAATGAATAATTCTTTTGAAAAACCTTATTCTCAATACTAAAAGGACTTTGAAAATGACAGGAAAAAAAGGGACATACTTCATAGTTTACAGCATAAATAAGCCCTTTTATTCTGTTATTTTAAAATCTGGTTCATCAGCATCCACATTTTCCTTTCAAAATGGATTAGATTTCTACTATTTTGAAAAAAAAGTTATAGAAGTCACTTGTTGATTCAAATTTGGATAAAATGGCAACGTTTAATTTCAGTAATGCCACTGAGAAAGGAATGTGTTTGAAAAGTAAATGCACAATCAACGATTTGGAAAGATGAAATAAACTCAATGTTTATTCAAAATGTGATAGTTTCAGTAGAGTGGATTGGATTGTGCAGATGAAGGTATTTGGTAGAGCTATTGATAAGAAGAGATATGTAAAGATATCTTGAGCAGAGCATAAGCGCAATCTGAGATACAACTAGGAGTTGTTCACCTGGAACAGAATTGTGTTTGTGTTTGGATTGGTTTGGATCATCAAAAGCAAAAAGTATTATATTGAAGTATGTTTAAATAGATTTCTTCTGTCAATGGCTGAATTTGTGGAGTCAGAGAAAACTCATTTGTCTTAACTGGAGTGGTTAAGATGCTTTTTAGAGAAGATACAAGATGAAAATTCTACTCCATGTCTGATTCTGAATGGGAATTCAGGTCTAGGTCTTCTGTATCTTGGAGAATTTGATCCACTTTACAACCATTATTGAATTAATTTGGTTTAATCAATATTTATTTCTGAAAACTACTAGAAGCCTTTTAGAGGAGACTTTTTTCCCTGCAATTAGTTATCCAGCCTACTTGGGGGTAAGGGAGACGAATGCACTAGTCTCTGCTTTATACAAAACAGATCAAAATTCCATGTGGGTCTCTTTAACCATGGCTGTCAATCATAACCAGGCTACTTTCTGGTCACTCTTTCGCATAAAAGAATTTTAGAAGAATTCCTTTTTTTTTTCTTTTTTTTAAAAATTTATTCCTCTGGAAAGCAAAAGCCAAATTGACAGAATTTTTCAAGAAATGAAATTCTGGTTGTCACTGTGATGTACCAGTCAGAAGATTTCACTCATTCATGAGTTTCTTCTCGAGTAAGTTAAAAGAAAGTATAAAGTTTAGAAAATAATTACTATTTTTCAGAGGTATGAAAAATATGTTAAGTAGACATTAATATTAAAGATACACAATAATCCTTGTGCTCTAGTGAAAGGGTTTGACTTAGTGATTTCACTGAGATTAAAGCCTTCAGCAGATATCTTTATTCTGATTTTTCATTTAGATTTATGGTTTGCCCTTGTGCCAGGGCCTCAATGTCAGAACTTTTGGATCAAATATTCAGCTGGCATAAGCAATGTAGCTCCATATACTTTTACAATTTTTTTGCAAGAAAACAACTTATGGCTATAAAAGAATGTTGTAAGATATAGTACAGATCAAAAGCTGTCATGAAAGTTTACTTGAATAATTTTCAGTGCAAAGCTCAGCTGAAGCCTTAGTGAACTAAAATGTCCGACTTACAGCTGCTGCAGTTTTAAACAATGAAAGCTACTGTAGTTTTTCATAGCAAAGAAATCATGGTATGAAGCAGATGTGTCTGTCGTGACACAGCTAACACTGATTTCAACTGTGTCACAGTTGTGCAGAAGTAGCAAAATCAGAATTTTGCTTATTGAAAGAGTAGGATATCTAAAGTGAAGTTAACAATAGTATAATAACAGTCAACAATTAATATCGTATGTTACAACTTCATTTTTTATATTAAATATGTAATTGAGGTGCTTTATGTTCTGTTTATCACTGCAATGAAAATCTAGTCAGAATTAACTTCTCTAGGCTCTTAAACTGCCTCTTATTAACATTGAAACTATGTTTGCAGCACATTATCTTAGGCTATTTTTTTTTTGTAAGGAAATTGCCATCAAAGCATAGTTAATCTGAGCTGAATTAGATTATAATTGGAGTCCTTATGAATGGGGATTTAAAATTATTCTGTATTGTCATAGAGTAACAAAACATTATTAGGATATTAAAAGTAGTTGGCAGCAGTATCATAAAAGTACAGTTCATATTAACTCTTTGTGAAAAGTTAACTCTGTTCATTTTTGGTTGCACATCTTTCTAGTATCTCCTGTTAGACTAAACTGCAGAAACATCACTGCAGTAAAGGTTTTCAGCTTTGAAAATGCATCACAGATTAAGATATAGCTTGAAAAAAGAGTCTATCCAAAGCCTTTTGAAGTCAATTGAAAGACTGTGACTTCAATGAGCTTTGGATGGGGCCCACAATGTGCTTATTGCAAAGTAACAGCTGTGCAGGCCTTTGTTTGTAGGAGAATCAGAAGTCTTATATTTGATGGTTGGGATACAGTGAAAAGCAAAAAAAGAAGAAAGATGGAGGCAAAATAATACATAACATTTAAAAATGGAAATTAATGCTGTTTGTCTTAATTAGGAGATGCATTAGAAGCCTTTGGCTTTCATTATTCAACTGAAAACAGTTAAACAAAATGCATCTGAAGAGGTCAGGATGTTTCTGTAAAGTTTTTGCAGAAGGGCATATGAGCACTGTCTTGCAACTGCAAGGGAGTAACATCTTCACAGCTCTTTGATACACAAATCAAGAAGAATGGCAGATCTAGTTGATTCCTCTTTTTCTAGCCTGTACATTTGGGGGTTATTTTTTACTTCTAGATTACAGCAGAAGGAGGTACCAGTGACTCAGAACTCAGTTTCTTGGGGAGTGAAATGCAAGTACTTTTTTGTATCATAAATGATTACGTATTCAGTAACCTTTAGAAACAGTTAACATGGCAAACGCTGGCATAATGCAGTCAATTCTATGCACAGTGAGTAGAAATAAACGTGAGAAATCAACATTGTGAGATAAAATCTATTTGAATAACAAAATAGAATTGCCAACTGATGCTTACTAAAATCTTGTGTGCATATATGTATATATATGCACTTAAAAAAAATATAGTATAACTACATAAAGGTCAACTACCTCCTATTTGTCAGTGCTACAGTGTTTCCTTAGTGAGGCATGTTAATAACAGAACAACTCTACATTTATTTTAACTTTTGTGTTGTAATAACTGCCTCCACTATTTCTGTTTCACTCTGTTCACGAAACACCGCTGAGGAAGCAGTGACAAACACAGCTGCTCAGGTGTTATTTGGGCTGCTGTTGTACATTTCAGCTGAATTAAATTAAGGAAAGGTAGAGGCAGAAAGGAAGAAAAGTTGAGTCACTGGGACCACTGCCCTGCTATTAGGGGGAACACAGCACATCATGCCTTACTAAAAGGATTGAGATCTATCAAGGATATTTTTGCAATCATTGCTCTACTTGAAGGATAGTTCCAGATGCTACTTTATGTAACCCTGTGAAATATCTTTTAATTACTGAAAGGATTTTGTTCCTGGCCAAAACATAAGAGTTTATTCTTCTGACAACATCAAGTTTAACATTCAATGTTAGGTGTTTCCCAATGTTGTGTTTACGGATGGCAGTATGTACCCTATTTCAGCCTTTGTTTTATTAGGATAAGCAAAGAAATCCTTTCTAGCATTCTCACATATTTCTTGTATATCACATAGCTGTTTTTCACCTTTTATAGTCTGAGGTTCTTAGTGGGCATAGTTGTATATGGTATTACAGATAAGGTCTTACCAATGTATAATCACTTACCTGTCTCTCCTGGAAATACCTTGACTTTAACACCTTCACTTTACATTTAACTTTCCTTGGCTGCTTTATAAGGTTGATGTTCTTTTACTCTTCATATAACTGTGAAGGCAAATACTAAATGTCTTGATGGGCTCATATAAAATACATTGATAATTGCCCAGTCAAAATGTAAAAGAAATGAGACGGAAACACTTGGTTTTTACAGATTCCTAGAGGTTTTGTCCGCTGAAATTTTACAGAAACAAAGCAAAATGTTGTTGCTACTCCTGGTTTCACTGATAACATGTTAGTATTTTGGAGGGGCCTCGCATTATAGATTCAAACCTTTTTATGATGATATTTAAACCTTTTGAAAAACTCAGTTTCTGTTCTTGTTTTTGTTGAATTAAATAATGGAAAATACTCAAATGTCGTCTCTATGTGTTCCCAAAATCTTGTTGAGTATTGCTATTCAATAAAGTATAATTCCAAAATAATATATTAGAAGATCTAGCACAGAAGTAGTTTGTCTGGTTACATCAACAATACAAATTTAAGAAAGGTTGTACTGTGTAGAGTGTACAATGATTTAAAACACTGACATTTTGAGGATTTTTGGCTAATGTCCCTATTAAAGGACAGCACTATTTTTTCATTCCTTACCTGAGCTGGACAGAGAATATTCACTTATGCTACAGTTGTTATAATGCTTCCTTAGGTTTGGAAAACAAATCATATACCACAACTTGTATTTCCCCACTTCTGAGCTGCTTGCTTCTATTCCCTTGTGACTGCAGAAGCAGAGGGGAAGGTTATAATGCTAAGTCTCTTACGCATGAGACATTTTAAAATACGATTTTTTTAAAAAGTTGTTCAGTTTTTTTTCTTTTCCTCTCACCTTTGGATGGTTAAAGATGTCAAAGGCAGGAATCCCTTAAGAGTTTTATTTGTTCCATGTTATCAAATATCTTACTATAAGAAGAATCTGTAGTAATGTGCTTCTAAGTTTTTTTGTTAATTATCAGTGCCAGCCTAAACCTCACATAACTTCTCTGCAGCTAAAATGTGAACTAACGGGCTTCTTAGAGCATTGCGTCATGGAAAAAAGTATCAGAAATTTTGTTATGAATATTGTGCTTGTAAAACAGTCTTGGCTCCCTGTAATTTGACAACAGTACCAGGTGGTTTCTTTGATCTTAATGTTTCAAAGTCTCTAAAGAAAACTCTGTTTAGGTTTCTTTTTTTTATTTTTATTTTTTATTTACACTTGAAGTAATTGTCAAAATACTTAAAGGCACTACAGGCATATATATTATATAAGTAAACAAGTATCCACACACTGTTGAACGTGATAATACTGACAATTGGCTTAGTAATTGAGACCCTCAAGGTTCTCTGTGTGTTTAAAACAAGAAATAGTAATTTTCTTAGAGATTTCAGAAGTATTCTTTTACATTTTCAGAAATTAAAACCTTTTGATTCTTGTTGCTTCCACTACTTAATTGTAGATAGTTGCATGACAATTGATGATCCTTATGAGTCCCTTTCAACTGAGTTACTCTGCAGTTATGCAATTCTGGTCAAATGCTGAGCTTTAAAAGATGGCCACTGAAATTCTGCTATCAAAAGATTCTGTTGGCTTCTCAAGAATTCATAGGAATGCTACTTGCTGGGCAGATTTTCAGCCTTAATTGCATTTGTGCCTCAATCTTACAGTTCATAGCTGAGGAAACAGAACAGAAATTCTGTGTTTCAATAGAAATGTCAACCTAATGTTTGGCTTAGAGACATCCTGGTACAAAATATCTCATTAGACCAACAGGCTGTTTCCTAAAACACTTTCTGCTGTGCCTTCCTGAATACTAGAAAAAATGCATGAATCCTGCAGGCATATCAGAAGTTTAGGGAATTCTGTATCAAAATAACTGAGGGAAGTAAACTTAAGTTTATTGCCTTGGTAGATTTTACAGTAAATCAAGATGCAAAGGATATTTTTCTATATTGTCACTGAGCAGAAGATGAATTCAGAAAGAAATGTTATGTACATACCTGTGTTACAATAATACAGAGAAAATTTACAAGTGTTATTTTGAATTATACACATTAATAAGTCTGATCATTTTTCTGATGATCTCTAAATACAGAAACAGGATATGTTTTCATCACTGCTGAGATCAGACTGCTGGAACTTTTTTTATTTTTTATTTTGTTTTGGTTTTTTTTCATTGCAGCTCATTTTTCTGTCTTTGAGGGTGTATAAGTTGAATTGAAAACAGAGGGACAAATTTCTTTTTCCTTTATTTCCTACTAAGTAATCAACATTTTTTTCAGAGGAATGACAGTGTAAGAAAGTTGTGTTAGAAAATGCTTAAAATAGTTATTTTCACTAAAGCCAGATAAAAATTACAGTTATTGGTTTCATCATTAGAAAAGTTATACAGAGCAAAAGAGGGACGCTAGAGTGAACAGAAATTGTAGTAAATGTCATGGAATTTAATAGAAAATTACATTTTTTCCAGGGATTTCTGTGGGGTTTGTAGAATTTCAACATAATAATACAATTTCTGAACACCATGTACTGTGTTCAGTGTCTATGAGATGTGCTACAAGATGTAGCACAGAAACACAGCGATGGCTTTTGATCAATCTGACTTAGTTTAGGGCAAGCAGTCTTGAGAGCAAAGAAGTTACAGCACAACTAAGATTCCTTATGTCATGTTGTACCTTCTATCAAACTTTGATTTCATTTTCAACCTATGTGATTATACCTTGTTTCAGGATAAAACCAATATTATCAACACTAGATAAAAAGTCATAATAAAGATTCAGGGATAGGATTACTGTTAGTATTTTCTGCTAAGCTCAGGGACTTCTCCTTAATTTCAGCTATATATTCATGTTAGTTAATTAGTTGATCAGTTTCCTTAGAGCTACAATTAATTATGTGAAAATTCTGTTCAGCTAAGTTTTGGAATTTGATTGTGAGCAGACACATGGAGTCATGTAAAAAATGAGAGTTATTTAGCACTTAAAAGGGCCAGCAAAAAATATTTTTAAAATACTTTTCCAAATTCCTTGAGAAGCCATATGATTTTGAAGTTATGAAAATATTGTTTGATGATTAAGATTGTGATTCTAATAAGCTCAGTATTTCGACGGAAATACTCCACTAAATTCTCAAATAAGCCATTTCTTTCTAAGCAAATAACTGAATGTCCAGATACTAATAAAGAGGGAAATCTCAGCTTTTTGCTGCATGCATTGAAGTTATGAATTAAAAAAGTATCTCAAGCTGTCCTTTAAATGGTATGTTTCACTGAGTTTTGAGACTAATGCTGCATGGTTTTATGCTTTTCTGTGAATACAGAAGTTAAGTCTGGCTTTCTTTACAGAATAAAAATCACAGTTTCATTGCATTTTTAAAATAGTTCCATTTGCCCCAAAATGTAGCAATTACTTTTAAGCCTTTGTATAATTTGCAATTTGTAGGTGAATAAAAGTCAGGGATTGAACAATGTCAAATGTATAATACACTACACAAACTGGTGGTGGCCCCATAGGTCACTGAAGACAGACTGAATAATGGTTCCTTTGTAGCAGACCTCAATTTTAACCAATACTGGACCATTCATTATTTAACCAGAAAAAGTGCAAGACTTACAGAGCTGCTACTGTGCAGTATTTAACTATATGCTGACTGTCTTCAGGCATTTTATAGGATTCAGTTCAGTCTTAGAAAACCCCTGTGTTTTCCCAGAAAGTGCAGAAAATCTAAAAAGGGGATCTCAACAAGAAAAGTTTTTAGGATTTGTGTTCTCATATTGAAATAATATCCGTGGTGAAATCTGCAATCTCCTTTACTTCTGGAAGACATTCAGGTCTTTCAGATGCAATGGACCCTAGCTTCCTATAGGAAGGAGTTAAACATTTCTACAAGTGACTGACAGTCATATATAAAAGATTTACACATATTAATGTCCTTTATACTGAGGGGAAAATAAGTAAAACCTGTTAAAGTCTGAGCTTTTGTTGGTTTTAATTCCAGATTTCCACCATTGTAAATGTCTGTGGAAACAACAGGACAAATGTACATTTTTGTAGTGGGATAATACAGTCTAGGTCAATTCCCCTCTCCAAGAGGGGAAGAACTCTTGTAGTAAGAAAGATATTCCTGCAAAGTCTAGTTTTCTCTGATCTACTTTCTTTAGTATGTTTATTCTCATGCACAATCCAAGTAAGTTTTGTAACTGATGAGACAGAATGAAAGGAGGATCATTGCTGAAAACAGTGAAAATAAACCTTTGACACTTTCTTCAGTGCTGGAAAGAAGTGAAATTAATGGTAAAGGGCAAAAGAATTGACTCTTTTTCCATACATTTAGTAGAACAATTTTTTTCCCTTGTGTTATTTGTAGTACTAACTATTTGGATCAATGGATTGCTAATTAGAAACTGACTTTGGAAGGCTGCAGCACACTTCTCAAATGATTCATGTGTTTGCATTGATTTTTGCATAAAAGCAAAATCTAGCTGTACTATTTAGCACTTAGAAATTGGTCCTCAATGAACTATTTGGAGCTTAATAGGCTTGATAATACTTGGAAGCTCATTATTGTGTTTTTATCATTATTTCTTGGATTAAACTATATACATACACACATATGTATATATACACAACACTCACACTCACATACGGAGTTGTATTAAGCCAAAAGACAAGGTAGGCAGCAGCTTAGGCAGCAGACTGTGTGCTTCATCTATGCCAAAGATGGGGCCTGGCTTTCCAGGCTGAACAGCAGGTCTTTGTTTCCCGCATTATACAGCCGTCTTCCTCTCCTGCTGTTGCTAACAGTGAACAAACAGGACGTAACCTAGGGATGTACAGCTTCTTAAAGAAATGAGTCACTTTTCTGTCTGTCTTTCCTTCAGAAAGGAGAAAAAACCTCTCTGGCACCCATCTTTTTCAATGTTCTGATGCTGCTTAGCTCAGTGGAAGCAGGGCTTGGCCTCTGTGGCAGGACAGGATACTGCACGCCTTCCAATCAGGGAAAGGGTTGTAGATGAGGACGGGTCTGTGGGTGACAAGTGGAGGGTGGCAGGTGGAAATCCCGTGCTTCAGAAAAGTGAGGAAAAAGAAGATGAACCGTGAAAAGGGGCAAGCTTTCAGAACAGCAGAAGGAGAGAAGAGCTGTCACTACTGTGATCCATGGCCCCACTAAAGCCTCCCATAGCTTCTCCAGCCTTTTTAGCCTTCTCAATCACTTTGCACCCAGAATATCATGGACCTTTATTGACCTTTGAGTTGCAAACTGCAGTCTTACTCCAGAAATCCCATTCTCTACCCCCACAACCCGTCTGTTCTGTCCGCTGAAACCTTCACTGAATCTTTTTAGCCTCTTTCTCCCATCTGGTGTGACCCATATTGCTGCCTCCATAAAACTGATTCTGCCTACACTGCTGAGAAGACTTCAGCTGAGTTAGCATATACAATATGGATTATTGGTGTCATATGTCCTATATACGTATGTGTCTATAAATAGATTTATTGTCTGGATATGCAGCCAGCAGTTCAGCCAAAGTTCCTATGAACATGCTTAACTTTTTGTCCATGAATACTTAAAAGATAAATTTAGGCACCTGCTAAAGTTCCTTGCAAAACAGAGGAACTAATATCCAGATGGTTAGTTATAGGATCTGTATCTGAGATTCAACTTCATTCTAGTCTGTGGACATATTTAGGGCTATTGATGATAGAGCTTTGCTTCCGAATCCATGTAATGAATGCTGAGAGCAAGTTTTTGCACTAAACTGTCAAGGTCACCCTGACTATTTTATCATATCTTTATTTATAGCAGTTGAGAGATTACTGGAAATTTATTTTTTTCACTCAGTTTTTCAGTTCTGCTTTAAATTTTGCAGTGTGTAAATCTATATTTCTTCTTGAGAAGAGGTTTTCAATTTTAAAGTTCCATCACATCTGAACTCTTTGAAGAGGACAGCAGACAGATTAACCATTTAGCAAATCATCAAAACAAAATGCCAAGATTGTAGTGAATCCAGATTTAGTTTCAACTTTAAAAATTATTTCTGCCTGTTCCTTGTAACTAGTACAGAACCTGCATCAATCCAGAACAGTATCAATTAACCACAGACACCCAACTGTAAGAACTACTTTAGCAGAAAGGTGGAATTGAACTAATTATCATACAAGGTTACACAAAAGGAAAAAAGATCTGCAGTCTCTCTAGGAGAATTACGAGCCTGTGATGCCCCCCTCCCTTTGCTGCAATTATCTCCAAATCACACCTGCCAAGCTGTAGGGAAGCATTCCCACAGTTTGTGGCTGAGAACACAGTCAGGTAAACTGTTGTTTTAGTTGAATTAAAAATCCTCCATACCTCCACTTGTTTCAAGGAATGCTGTACTGTATTTTTTTCTGCAGCAAAGGAGACACTATCAGTATAATAACAACATTAAATTTAGTCTTTTTTAAAATTAACAAGCCTTAGTTTGACATGCCGTTGAAAGACTGCAGCCTCAGAATGATTGTGACTATCATGGCTAAACTGAGATGCCTTTCCACCCAGATTTGAGAATGTAGTTCCTCTATTAAAGGAGGATGCCAGAATTTAGAAAAAAAAATAAAAATGTGTTGAATGATGAATCTCTTCAGTTTCTAAGCTAGAAGTGTTAATTAAAAAAATTAATTTCAAGGCGTAAATATTTGGAGAGATAGCCAAGTTATATAGCAGCAGCAGAATGGCTTCTCTTTTACTTGGGAGTCTCAGTTGTGAATCTTAAGCCTAGACCCAAGTAATCTTTTTCCTAAAGGTCATGAGAGAGCAGTTCTTTTCTTCACCTCACAAGTTTGGCATTCTAACCTATACCTTGGGAAAGGTGAGTTGTAGAACCTGGGAGAAAGATCTCCACCATCCTTGTGAAATGTCCTTATAATTATTTTTTTTTTTAATGTACTCCTACTCAAAACATTTATGTCTGTTTGATATTTTTTTAAGTGATGGAGCTGGAACTGCAGGATCAAGTATCCAAATTTTAGTTGCAGAGGAATTCTGACATTCAGAATGCAAGTCTCTATGCCTACAGTGAATTGTTGACAAGTCTTCCTGGTAGTGTTTTAGAAGACGGAAAAATCTGTACAAATTATTTGAAAATATTAGAGTTTTAGAGAAAGTGGTTTGCAAGATCATTAACAGAAAATGCTGATATTCTTGAAATAAAATTGTGTTAATTGAAATTGCTCTCATTCATTGTGTCTGCCTGCCTTAGATGCAAAGACAGGGAGAGGGCAGTTCTACTTGTAAGCAAGCTTAGTACGTGGGAGAAACAAAATGACAGCAGCTCTCCATGTGATTGATTTTCATGTGATAGTGAAATATCCAAGGTTTAAAACTTAGCTGCGGAGCCCAGATGCTACTTTATAGAGAGCCAGTGCTTTGATCTTAAGCAGTAGCTCAGTGTTCGTAGAAATCTAGAGCTAAACCACTGGATGAAAGTTTCAAGGTTTATGTTTCTGGTCACAAGATGGTCTAAAGCATGTTTGGAGTCTGAGAGCTGACATGTAGACATAAGTACTACTCAATTATTCTATAGAAGAATTATCTGAGGGAGAGTGAAAGACAGGAAAGATTAAAGAACCTTGGACTTTGAGTTGCTCTTGAAAAAAAATAGATTTATTCATAGTAATTTTTAGTAAATTATCAAGTCCCATTTTCATTGTAACATAATTATCTTTAATATATTAATTTATTTTACAGTAGTATTTTACATACTGCATTGTTCACCTAAATACAAACATTTTAGTAAATTTAATCCATGGTGCCAGCAAATTTTAAAAGCAATCATTATTTAATTGTCTCTGTTACATTGACTGTTATCTAAAAATTAGTTTGATTCTACTGTTAGTCTGTTTCAGTGATTCATATCAGAAATGGTCAATAGAAACCAAGTGATGCTATTGGAAAAAATTCCTTTCTTCAGTTTCTGTGTTGCCAAGTTAGTTCAAATAAAAAAGAACTTATAAGTCATAGTAGGGGCTAATACTATAATGTTACCATTAATAGTATCCTACACCATTATGAAGCCTTATATATGACTTCTGCAGTTTGGTGTTTTTATTTTGGTTTGTTTTTTTGTTGTGAGGGGATGTGGAATTGCTGAAAAGAGTACACGTGGAAAAGTGGCTTATAATGCAGTGTAGAGAGAAGCACACCTGGTATTGTCATCATATGTCTTTTGGAAGCTGTATTGAGAATGAACTATGTACAGGATGATATCTGAATCTAGGTGAAGTCCATCACAATCAAAGGTCAGAGAGTAATTAAGCAGTGTGAAGAATCAAGATTCCCGTTTTTAGTCACTTGTCCTATTCCATTTGGAAGTGTAGATGCACCTAGTGAGCCTGTGTCAGAGTACCCTTGTCTTTCCCATGAGAATTAAAGATGGGAAAGGCACATCAAAGGTAAAGAAAGCCTACATGGGGTCAGCCACCAACTCAGCTTTCCTGTCAAGCTGTTTCTCTTAGAACATGTGGAAATTCAGGGTTCAGTGAGTCTGATTAATCTTGCATCTTAGATGTAAGGCTTTACAATGCAAAATGGAGCATAGTGGAAAAAGAACTGATTTTGTTTTACATGTGTTAGCTCAGGTACTCACAGCCTTGTTGCAGCGGATGACAATCCTCTGAAACCACCATATTGGAAAAGAAAACAAATGGCAATTGGTTCCTACAGACTTTTATGTTTACTGGATTGCTTTAAACTGTAGGACAAGTATTGCGCCATTTCTTCTATATAATTTCTTATATCATTCTTCTTTCAACAAATCAGTCAGTCACAGACTGTATTTTAACAAGATATCTAGGTATTCTCTTTCTTCCAGATAGAGTGCTCATAGCTGCTTTGTCAAAGAAATGAATAAACTAACTGTCACAATTTTTCTTTAAGGGAGGGATTGTAATGGTAGGACTGAGAAGCTGGAGCAGGGTCAGTCCTGTTATTCAAATACACAGCCCTCTGTTCCTCCTCAGCATACTCATAAAAATCCATGTCTCCCTCTTAATTCTATGCTTTACACCCTTGTCCTACATCGCTGGTCCTCCAGGTTTTTAAAATCTTCCAACCTGTTGTTCAAGACATAACATTTGCCCTTAATCCTTCCAGTGTGTGAACTCTTCATGGTGAAGTGTATCAGAATAAGCCATAGCTGTACTGCTCCTTTGTGTGGATACAACCTACCTGATATATATCCTCTGAAATGTATGTCTGTAGACTTATGGGAAAATTAATAAAACAGAAATTAAAACTGACAGCTTCGAAATTATATGTTACCCTTAGCATATGGACTACCTCACACGAACAATTTACAGGATTTGTATCAGGATTATGGACAGTAACTCAATGGAGGATAACTTCTGAACTATATTCCTAAATCTCATTTGACAGGTTTGGGATGCTGTATAATTCTTATGGTGTTATAATGTCACGCCAGTGGTACTACAGTCATCATTAAGATAGTCCTTTCATTCTTAGTGCTAATTTTGTCTTATAATTGCTTTTGCAGTGAAATTTCATATGCTTTTTCTGAGCAGACAAATGAGCTTCCTTAAAAAAAAAAAATTAAATGCTTCATTCTCTGCCAAGACACGTTTTTTTCAAGATCCAGTTTCCTCAGCAATAGGCAGCTATATCTAGAGAGAAAAAACACAACAGTGCTTTATGCTCTGAGCTTTTAAATATATACTAATGTTTTACAGTATCAGCTTTGGCACCATTATAAAAAATAAATTAGGAAGTAAAGATGTGAAAACAGCATTAATTTTATTAGGATTCTAAACTAATTTGCTTTGCAGTATTGGTATACATCAAGCATCTTGTATCTTTAAGGGAGTGAGTGAAATATTAGAACAGGTTTAATTGTGTAAGACAGAGAGCAGACTCTTCTGCTGTCCTCTGCCACATCTAAATCCTAGGGCAGTGGTTAAGGCCATTTTATTGGAATATGGGTATGAAAGCAATTTAAACTGGAATATTTGTCTACTGGTGAACCTGGTTGGTATTTCCTACAGCTGTTGTCACTTTTTAGTCCTTGCAATTTACTGTTCTCCTCTTGGAAGTACCAAAACTATGAAGAGAGAGACAAGGTGAATATCCAAGTTCTTCAGACAAAACAGCCACGGGCTGAAGCAATAGCAGGTAACCCGAAGCAAAGCAAAGATACCTACCGTGGAACGAAAGCACAATCTTCCTTTCTTCATAACAGCAACATTCTTTGCTGACTTAATGTCTCTGATTATACTTATACAACCTTCCTGAACAAATCAGATACTGTCATTGGTTTAGCATAAGGACAATGATTGTATTTGAGCTTTTGTAACTGTTTCTGCCTCACATAGAAGACTTCTTTGCTGAGAAGAGCCTTCATTTTTATTTCTTCTACTCATCCTGTAAAATGCACCAAGTATGTTTGGCAGTTACTTGTGCTTAATTATTGTGCTCTAGACAGAGGTTAGAAATATTTTTACAGGACATAAGCTGTGCTTTGTACTGTCTGAAATTCCTTTGTTCTGGAGTGTGCTTCTCTGATTTTTAAAACATTCTAGAAACACGGTTTTCTGTTTGGAGACAGATTGTTTCTTTCAAAGACTAGCAATATCTGCTTTCAAGCTATATGCTTTTATGATTATAAAACAGAATTGGTTCTTCACTCCTGATGCAATAATTTTATACTTAGTAAATATAAATATAGCTAGACATCATATAGTTTATTTCAATAAATATGTATTTCTTTATGCTGGTGAAATTCCAGCAATTGTGCTGCATTAAAGTCCAAACCAATTGTGAAGCTCAAGCTGAAGGACTCAGTGAGCGTGAGGGAGAAGAAAAAGGAACCTTGCTCAGGTGACATGCAGTAGCTGAAGAGCCAGTTAATGGAAACTACGTCCAAACTGTGCAAGCATCTCTGCCGAGAGAGAGGGAAGTTCTGCACAGCAATACTCTAGCTCTATGTATATTCTCACTTTCTGTTCAGAGACACAAACATAAGGAGATTCTGTGAATTTTGACTGCCTACAACATAGTCTATGCTAGTCCCATAGGAATTCCTGTTGACTGCACACTTATATAGTACATCTTATCTTCTAACCTTGTTTTGTTTTGTTGTGGAAGTGTCTTTGAATATATGTGAAAAAGGTGTGTTTCTAATACAAGACTCATGACAAAATAGTGAAAGTGGCATATAGGGGGTTAAGGGAATGTTGAGGCAAAAAACTGTAGCACCAGAAGAATTCCCCAAAGGGTAAACAAAACTCTTAACTGTTGCAAACAATAAATTGTCAATACCTTGTAGAAGCAGTAGATAATGAAAAGTTATAATGCCTATAGTTAGTACCCTCTTTAAAAGAATTTACACAGGATATGAAATTAAATTCTGTGCACAGTTCTCTTAATTTGTCCTTAATTAAACAATACTCCATAAATGGTGCATTCAGTGACCAAATGTTCAGAGACAGCAAAATGGTGGGTCCCAAGCCATTAGGAATGAAATAAAGTCAGTCCCCTGAGAGCCTGCTAGAATCTGGTCTATCTAAGTGACAACTGATGGTTTAGGAAAGATAATTAACTTTGCAATTACAAACTGCAGCTTTCACCAATGCTGTTTTTTTCAATATTCTCTTCTAAATGTTTTACTATTTTTACAGTTAGATAAAATGCTTTTTTAAAATGCTGAGTTCATAGGGTTTCATTTTTCCTACACAAATATAATTTGAATATTTTGTTTTAAACAGATCAGTAAGTGTATGTGCAGTTATTTTATAAATTAATAACTTTTTTAAAAAAATAACTATCAAAATTTCTTTATTTACTTGAAAGATAAAAGGGACATGCTGCATCAAACAAATTGATTTTTTTCTTTGGTTGCAAATGCTGGAACTAGCAAACCTACATTAGGTTTGTTCTTTAGCCATGTAGACTGACATTTTCTTCAGTATAGGGAACTCCAGTTCTAAGATACTAATGTGCCCTCATTTTGTTAAAAAAATACCTATGTTGAAGGGGGATTGCTGGTTGAATCCATATTTCTATACCCTTGATTATCTTTGCTATAATGTCTCCTAGCATGTAAATTAATGTATTTTCATGCTGGCAAACGTGTAATGAAATCATCAAATACTGCAATATGCTCATACTTACATGTGCAAGTATCATTGTTTTGATGTGATATATCAGGGGATAATGAAGAAGCTTAGCTTAGAGGGTATAATATTATGTTGGAATATAGTGTTCTGTTGAGATTATAGATGTCTGTGTACTGAACAGGTAAGGTTGAAACAGAATCAGGACCTAAACTTGATGAAAAATTTATTTGTGACTCTATTTGCTGTAATTTCATGTATTGTATCATACTGTATAGAACTAAAACTAGCTTCAGGAAATCCCAGCTCTTAGAGAGCAGAGCAAGCTATTTTGACATTCTACTAAATATAATTTGCATACATTGATTTAGTAGCTTAAAGTGAAATTTAGGCCTTGTCCTACTTTTAGCAACCCCTTTACCATCAACTGCAGACTGATGCTGATACCTGATGTCAAATGCTGCTGTAGGCAGTGTGAGTTCTGGCACTGTGTTTATTGGGATGTCCCATGGAAGTCTGCTGCTCTCATCAACTCCTCATTTTGCTCATGCATAAGGCAAGATGATTCATCTGTCTATTCCACCATGATAAGTGATAAGGACATTTTCCTGACACCTTTTGTCTTGGAATTGCAAATTCAGTGAAAATTATCTTGCTGCATGCAAGTACAAACAAGGATGCAACACTCTCAGATCTCAATCAGAGACTCTGGATGATCTTCCAGAAAAAAAAAATATTTTAGATAGTGTACTTCTTTCTGGTAAAGGTGCATTTCTGTGAATTGCAATGTGTATTTCCAATTACAGAGGCCACATCTGTACAACTTTATGTTTACCATTTGTAAATTAACCTAGAAAAGTCGAGAAAATACTGTGGTAATGGTTTGATATTTCATTACAGTATTTATAAGGAGCAATTTTATAGAATTTGAGGACCAGTACTGTGAATTTGTAAATTGTCAGAGGGAGGGATGTTATTACTCATAACACATATATATATTCTGTTTCCCTAACTAATCTTCCTTCCTGAATATGCTTTAAAATATTCATCTGTCTTGTATGTCATTTTGTCCAACTTTGCCACTTGTGAAGCGATACACACATATGCTTCATCACAGATAATCATTCCACCATATCAGAGGGCTTAGGGTTTTAAGGTAGTCTGGAAACTTGTAGGAAACTTGAAAGGAATTGTTGCCTTTAAAATGTCTGGTGTTGCCCTCATTGATGTTTATATGAGCCTCTGGATGTTGTGTTGATATTGCACTATAATGTGATGCAGTTCTCTAGAATGCCACCTTTAGTGAGGGATTTAACACTCTTGTTAAAGAGCATCACCCAAGTTGCAATGATATTTCCCTGTCCTTCAGTGTTGCTACATCTGAAGGCAATACACAGAAGTAGAGAAGAGCTACTGTAACACAGAAATTGGTAAAGGCCCTTTATTTAAAAGTACCAGAATGTTTGTATTTTAAAAAAAACTTGTTAATGTAAAATGCAGTCAAACACTGCCTGCTATTTTATAATTAGGAGCAACTTAAGAAATTACATGGTCTAAATTCATCCCAGTTTGGTAAAAAATGAAAAATTTAATAGACCTGTGGGAAACTACAGCTTATACATCTGGATTCCTATAAATACAAAGAGAAAAGATGACACTATTTTAAATATATATATAAATATTTAACTTTAGTTCTTGTCCATTCTTTTTGTTCGAAGATTTTCCAATGTGCTTTAGTAGTTTTAATTCTAGATCATAGTTTGGACTGATGCTCCATATGGATTAAAAAGCAGAAAGTAAGAGATGGATTCAGGTTTTCAAAATCATCAAGTGATTTGAAAGAAAAGTGCTTCACAGTGTTAAGTTTCAACAATTTGATTTGGCTGTTATTGTGGAACCCTGGTATCCAACACTGAATTTCTTCAGAGAGGAAAACTTTATCTCCACCCTCTTTATGATGTGTGATCCAAAATGCCAATCACTGAGAATGGAATACAATTATATTCACTAATATGTCTAAAATAGAAACTCTTGCTGTCAATATATACTCATTAGTACTGAGCTGCAAATGAATTCTGGAATTGTGTTCTTATTAATTAGGTGGCAGACTAGAAAACTTCTTTGCTTCTGTTTAGCCAGATGGAGGGACAGTGGGTGTAATGACCTGTGCTGGGCCTTTCCCAGGGGATTACTCTTGTGTTTCATGGTGTCAGTATGGGTCCCTCTTCCATTTGCCATATAAACTAAACAGCCCCAGACTTACACAAGTGTTCACTCAAATAACATTCCAAAAAAGACATGGTAATTTTGTTTAGTTTTAAAATTAGTTATGCATCGCAGTCTTAAAACTCCAGAGGAACTTGAGCACACAGATTCAAGGCGGGGTAGATTTTATAGGAAAAGGTAAGTCAGTCTGCCTAGTTTTCCTGTTACACTGTCCGACAGAGTCTGCCACACAGTCCAGCAACATTCAAGGGTTCAGTTTTAGAACTCCTTCTCTTCCTTGTCTTATACTATTTTTTTTTTGTTCTATGAGTTAAAATTCTAAGAGGCTTCAATGACTCAAAAATTGACTTTAGAGGGAGGGGAAGAAAAGGGGAAGCTGGTGATCAGCCCACATGAAAAGTCCCTAATTCTCTATATTGACCCTGTATAATCTTAACAGCCATCAAGATACTTACATGTGTATCTTCATTAAAGGGTATGAGTAATACTATACACTGAATGGAATTACTCATGAGCTTTAAGTTGTACATGAATCAAGTAGCCTACATAAGGAGATATTTGAAACACGCAGAAAATACTATGTCTGTTTTTTTCTTAAGGTTTTCAGTACTGCTTCAACTTTGTCAGCATAAAAGTGATTCTTTGAAAGCTGGTAATTCATTTCAAATTATTAAGAAACAGAAAAAAACACCTTCACAATACTGCATAACATTAGGTTGAAGGTTTTCACTGGTACATTTCAGAAATTTTAAAATCTATGCCACTTGAGCTAATTGGAAAAAGACATTTACTGCTGACTTTACGGATGACAGAATTTTCCACAAATAACTTTATTCTATATGGGCTCTCAACTGGTGTTGGTTCTGCAAAGTAAAACTTATACCAAAAGAATCAGGTGAGCACTCTCATTTCCCACTATGTTTCTCTTCACCTCCCACCCTACTACTTACTGCATAGAAAAATACTGCAAGTGATATTATTTATGTGGATCTGACAAGTTTCTGACTAATTGCACAAGAATGTGCAGTTTTTCCTTTCTCCAGAGGGAAAATTCTTGGCCAAAAAAGCTGAAAAATAATTTCAGGTAAAAGAAAGATTTAAGTTTTTTTTTAACAAAGTAAGAAAGATATTTGATAACTTATTTTTAGTAGATCATTCACTAGACTTTACATTTATAGAACTTTATTACATAAAATTTTGGCAATGTTTTGGATTTTGTGAGTGTCAAATCACACCTATTAAGTCACATGATAGCTATATTGTGATACAAGACTTAGAAGCTTGATACTGTGTAGTGACAAGTTTTCTCATTTTCATATCGAACGTCCTCAGCTTGCAAATAAAGTGGTGTTTGATTTGCTTCTATTTTCTTGTGAGTGCTTGTAAACTTCCTCTGTCCTGTCACTTTCAGGACATACAAAGAAATTGCCCCAATGAATCAGTGATTTCCTTCCCCTTGAAATGAGGGATAAAAGGCAATGTGATGAAAATCTCTGGCAGAGAGAGGCCTGGGGACTATATACCTGCAAGCAGGTGGGATCTGAGCATTTAAATTTGGAATAGACAGAGAATGTATGACTGAAAGAATTATACAGGTCATATCATATGCTACAGCATATCTGATCTTTGCACTATGATGGCAATGGAATTAATTGCCCACTTGTGACTCTCTGCCATAAAATAATTGTTGTTGTTCAAGGTAATCCCTTTTTTTTACTTTGTGCACTAGTGGTAAAGCCATTAAGAAAATAAAAGGAAGGAAGGAAGGAAGGAAGGAAGGAAGGAAGGAAGGAAGGAGGGAAGGAAGGAGGGAAGGAAGGAGGGAAGGAAGGAGGGAAGGAAGGAGGGAAGGAAGGAAGGAAGGAAGGAAGGAAGGAAGGAAGGAAGGAAGGAAGGAAGGAAGGAAGGAAGGAAGGAAGGAAGGAAGGAAGGAAGGAAGGAAGGAAGGAAGGAAGGAAGGAAGGAAGGAAGGAAGGAAGGAAGGAAGGAAGGAAGGAAGGAAGGAAGGAAGGAAGGAAGGAAGGAAGGAAGGAAGGAAGGAAGGAAGGAAGGAAGGAAGGAAGGAAGGAAAGAAAGAAGGAAGGATTTTTTTTCAGAAGTATACAGCATGGCTTTGAGTGCAAAAAGAGAGCAACTGAAAAGCAAGATGCCATTTTTACGTAATTCCTTTTCAGAAGAGCCTTGTACTTCAGGCAGTTTTACAGGCATGGCTTAACGAGTGCCTGCCTGGGGCCAGCCACATCAACTTTGAAGTCATTTGAAAGCTGAAGGGAGAGAGACTGGGTACTAGTCGTTGGACGCTTTCATAATAATGTAAAAGGGCATGACTCCCATAAGATCCATTTTTCAGATCCCCACGTAGTAGGTCACTTTTTGAGACTGACCCTTCTCTCAGACAGAAACAGTGAAGGTACAAGATCTGTCATCTATCATGTCTGCCCACCGAGTTCAAAGCAGGATAAAATATATTTCTTTCTCCCTTTTACTTCTAAGCTTTTTGTTTTCCTTCTATTCTGTTACTTTTTTTTTTTTTTTAGAAATATACAAAAATATGCCTTTTAGTGTTCTCTTCATAAGTTTGATATGTCTTATCTCTTTCTCTTGTCTTTCTTAATCAATAAATGCTAATGAAGCAAAGAAAATACATGGAAAATCTTCTTTAACAAGTGAAGATTTTTTTCAATATTTTTTAATACTTATCACTACATGTCTTCTATGAGGGCTTTAAGTCCTTAACAGTGTCTGAAGGACCACTCTATCAGAATCTAAATAAATACATTAATATATTCTGCTGTGTGAAGTCGGTTCAAAATAATATGTACACAGTAGATAATGGAAACATGTTGACATTCTTAAGACTATAAATGCATTTTAAGTTATCCTGATTGTAAAACTGAAGACTGTGAAGTACAATGTCCCTGAAAATCCTAGAACAGCATCTTTCTCATTTTATTAATTGCTGCAACACTTGAAATCTCAGTGTCATGTTTTTTTCCTCTGCACAAATGAGCAAGTGGAGGCCACAGAACATATTTAGAAAGGCAGATGTGTTAAATAATTAATTTATAAAGGAGATTGGTATACAGACTAGAGTAGGGATATTATGACTTATCCAGGTGAGGTTTTGGTGGGTAGAACTAGGGGTTCAACTATTTATTTATTTTTTTTTTTGTGCCAACAAACACATCTATAAAATCCTTATTTCTTCTTGGCACAGTATATCACTGGTTGCTGAGACTGTTCATCTTGTGCTTCTCTGTGTTTTCATGCAAGGGTGAACCTCAGTTCTCTTCAGAAATCCTCAGTTGCCCTTTTTCATCTTTTCTGATAAAGATTGTTTACCCTCCCTATCTCATTCAAAATGCTCCATTTTCTTTGTCTCTCTCTCTTTTTTTTTTTTTTTAATTATTATTTTTTCCAAATAAAAAGAACAAGAAACAAACTGCAACTACTACAACAAAGCAAGGAACTGTACACATCACTGCCTGATAATCACGGAATACCAGGTGTTATTTTTTTCTTGTCCAGCAACAAATTAACAGATAGGAAGAGGCATATATATAATAAAAATATGCCTGGGAGGGAGTCACACTGCAATTAGGAGGTGTGTGTGCAAATCCTTTTTGTTAGAAATCAGAAGTGTAGGGTTGTTCAGATCACACTGTGGCTACTGAACACTGAATACATACATTTGGCCCTCATAGCAGGCATTGTGATAAAATCAATCAAAAAGTACTCAGAATACTTTTGGAGAAGGCAGTCCAAGTGTCAAAGAGGGTGACATCTGAACTGATCTCAGCCCTGACACTCTGATGTTTGTCAAGTCCTCTGCCTATTGACATCTGCTACTTCAGGGTGGACAATTGCATTTGCAGCCCCAGAGCTGCTGCCTATTTTCAAACCTCCTACAGAAAAAACTGGTAATGGCATTCCACCTTGTGTACACATATCAAGTTATAAGGAGCAAGCTTACATCTAAGGCTGAAGATAAGATGGAGGAAAAGTCATTACAAACCATTGCCTGGAACAAAAATTCTCTGAATCAAGGAGAACGAGGTCTCTATTACTGATTCACATGGGGACAAATGAAAACTAAACACTTCATGCCACCTGAAGAGATATATGGTCAGTACCAAAACCTACAGCAGGACTGCTACAGGCTCCAGGTAACTTCTCAGTGAATTCTTCAAACACTGATTCCTTTGTCTTGCCAAACAATGACCATAAATAAAGTGGTTTAGAATTCCCATTTAAACTTCAACCATACCTTGTGGCCCAGAGTATTACAAATTCTTTGTAGTATCTCAATTTCATTCTTTAAAGAAAAAAAATATTTCATGTTGTTGCTTTGCTTAACCTTTCAGAATTTCTGTTGCAGAATAAGTTCATCCAAGGGCCTCAACACTTTAAGTACAAGAGATTCTTCCCTCAATTCCTCTAAGACTTTCTTAATGACGGAAGTAGCAAATACAGAAAATAAGAAAAATAATTGCATCTTGTGATTTGTCCTTGCCTATGTGACGTCTATGATGGCATCAATATTTTAAACACATACCCTAAATCACAACAGAAATAGAAAGATTTAATTGTGCCCTGTCTTAGAATTCATTAAGTTATTGTTGGAAACATGGAAAACCCAATGAGAAATGGTCTTCTTACATGGCTATTCTTATTTCCAAATAATTTGAATGCGGGTTGAAGTGGCTTTTTTAGTATCATCTATTTAGAGAAAAAAACAAAAAGCTAAACAACTTTCCAATTACTAAAGACAAGAGAATATTTTAATGCAAAGTCCCAAACAAGCTCACTATTTTCAATTCCATAGGACAAATCAAAAAAATTAGGATGAAAAATCATCATTTTTCTAGGAAACTCTTGTATTATCTGTCATGTGCACAGCTAAAACTAGCTAGAGATGATGATGATTCAGCCTATTGTGATTGAAATAGATAAGAGGCTGGAAAGCTTTGTTCACAGCTGCTAGAGGGCTATCTGAAAAAGTGATGATGTACGATAATAAGAAAAGGAGACACCACTCTTTGAACAGGGATTGCTTAAGACTGCATTTTAGTAATTATATTTGACAGTGTGATAGGATCATTGAGGTACCTTTTTTTCCAATAGTAGACAGAAGAATGTTCAGCTTTAGATATCCCTAGCCAGGTTTGCAAGATTTATCAGGTACAGGTAACATGAAGAGAATACATTGGAAGAGCTAAGCACTTTAAATATTTTTTAAAGATTGAGAAAAAATAATTACCACACAATTGTAGGCATGAAGAAACAATTCTAGTAAGTGTTCTGTGAAATTTGAGAGTATTTCCAATAGAGGATTTTCCAACACAAGAATTTTCTATTTTAAATAAGTTACTATTCTAATATATTGAACTGTGTGGAATATGGAGAAAAAGTATCAATAGCAGGAGCAAAGAACTTTGAGGAGGAACCTAGATGGAGTGTTTCCTTTTGTGACCTCTGTAAATAATTAGTGTGTTCTTGTACTAAAAGAAATTCCTTGAATGAGAGTTACATTTTTCTACTGAGTAGATCAGCGGCTGTGGACTTCAAAATCTGCAATCTTTCTCCAGTCTTTCTGTTGACTTGTATACTTGCTTTATGAAATGTGCTTGTAGCACTATACCTTTATCCACTCTTACTATTTACACTGTAACTGCTTAAGATATCAGACAAGCTCTTACTATGTCTTCTTAGTGTCAACTTAAGGGACCTATGATTTTTCTTGGAGTCTCCAGGTTCTACTGTGCTACAACTGAGTAATATCATTTTGATATGTTAAAATAGGATCATTATTAACATAATGGTTTGTGTTTAGTGTCCTTTCATCTGGAGATTTGAAGTATTTTACAAACATAAAAATTAAGCCTCACAAAATCTCTTTGTGACAGGTACAGATTAAACAGGGCTCACTTTATCCATAACAGAAATGTTTTCATCTTTATGAAAGACAATGGCAGCACCAGGAATGCAATAATACTGCCTGTTTCCAAACCAACACATTCTCAGAGTGACTTTTTGCATTAAAGCCAGTAACTTCTATGCTGTATGGCTCACTGTGCCATGCTGTGTTAGTAGTTCACTAATTAGATCAGTTTAACTGAGTTTCATTTCTTATTTTAGGAGTCTTGAACTGTAAGGCTTCAGTGGTTTGTCTTGCATTTTCTCTCTCTAACTTTAGTCCTGCCACTCACTTGATGTGTATACTACATCTGGTGGCTAAAAGTTCTAAGGTATTCCTTTTGCTTCACCATTATACTTATCCCTGAGGTTTTCAACATCTGACACGGGCCCAGCTCTCATGTAGTGTACGTTCTGATTTGCAGTTATCTAATGCAGAGGCCTGCATTGAAAATTCCAGGCTGAACTTCATAACCATGCAGAGATCTTCCAAGCTCTCTTAAGACATATCTGCTCCTCTGCATATTCTTAGCACACACTCACTTCATTCAAAGTGCATAGAGATATTGTCACAGTCATCCTTGTCTCAATTTTTTTCAGCACTTAGCCAGATTATTGCCTGGCATTAGCAGGTTGACAGATTCCAGGATCCTGGAAATGTTGGTGTTTGTGAATACATAAAAATCTTCATTAGTTTTCCAGCAAAATGCAAGGCTCTGTGAACAGAACATAATTCAAATTCTGAATGCCATGTCTGTGACAGTAGTGTGCACATCTCAGCATCTGGTCTGTAAGAGATGTGCCAGATTCCAGGGCTCAGTCTAGGATATGAATGTCTGATCCCAATCTAGCCACAGAGTTGTGTGGTTCTCTATAGGTAACTCCTGGGAGCTGGCTGCTCACTCAGTAGGCACGTTCATTGAAAGTACCTTTCACCAAACAAACTTTTTTCCTACATGCCCCTCAGCATTAAGGACAAGTGCTCCTTCTGGCCTTTTCTCTCTTATTCCTCTGTATTTATGAGTCTAAGGAAAAGAAAAAAAAGAAAAAGAAAAAAGAAAAAAAGAAAAACCGAACTAAAACCCAACCCTCTTCTTGATTTTCTCTCTTCTCTCTTACTTTTCTTCACAGGAATCATGTTTCTTCCCTTGTGCTTTCTCTTGTGCCTCTGAGGAGCAACCCATGATTAAAGCCCTTTCTGTTCCTGCTTCATAGCACAGAAGACCTGTGACATCTCAAAGATGAAGTGTTTTTTTCTCCATTTCTGCTTGACTCTGCTATTACCTGAAGCATGGTGAGGTGAGGACAGTACCTGTAACTGATGAAGAAAGTCCTAAAGGAAGATTTTGAAGACAAGGTTCACTTCTATATGCAAGATTGGGTCCACACCTGTTAATCAACTTAGAAGTGGGCAGCTTGTTGGCTGGAGTGAAGAAATCACAAGCTGTGATTGCAGAAGGCCCCTCAACAGATGTGATCACCAGGCAGAGAATGAGTGAAGTGCTTTGACCAGCAGGGAACAGATCCCATGGGGTATAACTGTAGCAAGAAAAGCGCTTTGTAGGAGATTTATGATAGACAAAACATAAAAACAGTAGAATAATGAAATCTATCTACTTTCTAGTTCTCAGGACTTATGGCTGTCTCCAGCATCCAGGAAGAGTGCAGAGTGGGAGGAAAAGTTATCAGGAGGAATCTGGTTGGAGCTTCTGTTATGACTCTAGCAACAGCCTTGAGAATTTGAAATTGACTGTCTCATAAGAATAATTATTTGATTGCCAAAGTGTGCTTAGTGTTCAGCAGCCTCTGAAATGGTGATAATAGTTGGATAAGGACACTGAGATGAGCTATTTCAGTTGGCATGTGGGCCTGGATATCTAGGTTGCATTTTATGGATTATCTGGGGGAGATAGTAATGTCTCTTGAGTCATTACCTCCTGACTATTTGTGGATACCTAGGAATTGTTTACAGAAACTTTAATCAGGGTAACACTTCTCTCTTCTTGCTACACCTCATTTTTTCCTACAGGCTCTGACTGCGTAACAGTAACTTGAATACACCACTGACTGTTCTCCAGTACTGAGGGTGACTGGCATGGAAGTGCTTCAGTCATGCTATTCAATGCTCTTATCCTTCAAAACAGGGTGTCTGCATGAAAATTTCTTCCCGGGAATGGTACCTGGCTAACTTTCCAAATGTACCAGGGAATTCTAGCTGGATTAAAGGATGTGGTATCTTTAGGGAACAGTGCTTTCTGCATCAGCCAAGTTGTGCAGATCTGTATCTCCCACATTCAGCATACAAAATTTCTGTAAGATAGAAATAACCTAAAAATGTTCAGATGATTAAAACATTTATTTTAGGTACTTTTATGAAACATATGTAGATATGTAAAATAAGCTGCCTGAAAAGTAGCAGTATATGCAACAGTTTTATTTTCTTTAAGCTGGGATCAGGTTACCAAAGTCTGACTAATCACCATACACTTGCTGATTCACAGGACATGTTCACAAGTGTGGTCTTTAAATATAGAAGCATACCATTTTCTATAAAAAATTAGACATTAAAATCTTTTCTGTGGTACTGTAGGCAAATACAGTATTTTAAACAGAAACATAGTAAGAAGTTGCATAACTTGAAGAGGGCCATGTAGCAAGTCAGTGATACAGCTAATTATTGGAATATTTTTCTAACTGTACTTGCTGCAGTTTCTGTTAACTGTTATCCATACAAACTTCTCGCTTACCATAATGAGTTCAAGCTTGTAGGCATAATATGTTCATTTTCTAACATATTTGCCTGCCATAACCAGTCTGCTAAATCTGATTTTGCTTCTCTTCCATCAAATACTTATTGCAGTTCTTGTTACTCTGACACTGGGGATATCTGGCAATCAGCTTACACATTCATTGGTTTGCATGAGGGGAGGTGGCAGGACTGCAGAGTGGCAGTAAGTATGCAAACAACTCATTTCACTTTAGTTCCCCCAGGTAAGAGATTCTTTCAAAGGAGATCATTGAATTTACCTGTTTCGTATTTCAGGCACTATTGTCTGATACCCAATTGCACATAAAGCATCTGGTGTAAGCAAAACTAATTTGGATCTTCTTTTGTAAAATGTTATCTGGATTAAGGGATCAGGTAGCTTCTTTCCTTACAAGAATCACTAGAGGGAACGATACTGTGGAAAAGATAAAATAATTAGGACAGCAGAAAACAGGCAGAGTGCGTCTCAACTGCAACTATCCCTGTGTAAACTCAACCTGTAAAATTATATTAGTTTGCTTATCAAGCAAGCTTCTTTTGAAATTATATAGCTACCAGTATTACACTGACTGTATTGACACCTGTGACTATTCTAGATGTCTTCCAGCTCTTACAGGCTAGAGTTCTTATCACATAGGCAAAAGTATTAATAATCCATAGCCATTTTAGTGTTTGAAGATTTGTTTTTTGGGAAAAAGGCAACATAAAGTAGTACTAGACATCATGAAATGCAATATATAACACTCACATTTGTAATAGACTCTACAGAAGTTACTAAATGTAAAGTCATTGGCCAAAGTCTGAAATATATTGCAAAGATTACTAGGACCTGCTATAATTCAAATAATTAATACTAAGCCACAGAAGAATACAGAAGCATTATATTTTTAAATGCATTTACATATGAGTAATCTTCAGAAAGCTTTGTGTCATTTTTGGCAATATCTCCTTGCTTGTCCATTTAATTTCTTTTTTTTTTTTGGTCAAAAAAATTAAATAAAGTGTTAGAAACTATTCTAAAAGAAACAGAAAATAAAAAAATAAATCACTGATTTTTATTATGCAAATGTATTTTATGTATACACCTTGAATAGCCCCAATAGTGCAACAAAAGCCCAGAATAAAAAGTGAACTGAAGAGGTACAGTGGTGCAACAGAACAGCTACAGGCATAGTATTACTTTTGCTTGGTGAGATACTAGGAGGAATAATAATATGGATGGCATATTGCAAAGACATTAATTACTTTTTGTAACACAAGTACTTTGCAGCACTTAATGAAATGATCGTCTGGCAAGTTTAAAACAATCCTTAGAAGTATTTCTTCAGACAATGTGTAATTAAGCTGGAGAACTCACTGCTACAGGTTCTTCTAGATGCCCAAAATAAAACACTTTCCAAAGGCTACTTTGTAACTTAAAGGAAGGCAGATAAATCTTAGGTTTTTAAACACAAAGATATACTGCCAAGTCTAGAACCTCTAACTCACACTTTGCCAAAAGGGTTGTGTTAAAGAAAGTTTCTTGCTTGTCTTGTGTCTTAGACTGTTCTTCAGAGAATCTGTGGCTGGATACTGGGCTATACGGACTTTTTCTCTGACCTGTCATAACCAGATCATCTGCCTAAGGCAGTTAGCAGATTTTTGTCTGTGATCACCAGATTGTACAAAAATCTACTGTTTTTTTTTTTTAAAATGAGTTTAAAGTTTTGCATTTTGGTAGCTGTTAACTGAAATGTCACACACAACAAACAGTTGCTTCCATTTAGTTTCTGTGTTGTTCAGGAAAGTGTTTGCTTTTTTTTTCCCCTGCATGTTCAGAATGTACCTAACATGTTTTCAGTCTTATCTCAGTATTACTTTTAACTCTGAAAAAGTAAAACATATAAAGCAAACAAAAGTTGTTGCCTTGGACGGACTAATCCTCATTCCTGTATAGCTAAGGCTTCTTCTAAGAAAACCGCTAAATGTAAATGTTTTTATCGTAACAGCACAGCACATTATTACTGAATTCGTGTAGG
>NW_009952263.1:7333922-7347770 GCF_000747805.2 Chaetura pelagica | reverse complement strand
GTAGGGATTTCTGAAAATTTTGGTCCATTATGTTTTGGTTCCCCATAGCACTTTGCATGTCTGTAAATGTGGATAAATGTCAGTGATCTTTTGGCACTGCCTGTTCCTAAGTTCCCATATTTCTTAGTCCATTCCGCAACCCACCAATTCTAGGAAAAAAATATGCAAATATTAAGGAGTGTCTTTTCCATCTAAATAATAGTTATCCCAGAAATGCTCAGCCTTTTCTTGATCTATGGTATACTAGATTATTTCCTATATGTTTCTGCAGTATTATGATTAAACTTGTGTCAGTATCACGATTAAAATTATCTCCGTCTTTCTGTTGAAACACTTCACACTCAATAGCTTTGTTGCTGACCTAAAATTTACTCCAGACAGCAAGACAACAAAGTAACCATTTTAAATATACTTCATATTCTTTAGGAACACAAAATAAACTTACTACTTCGAGAAATAAATGATAACACAGTGTTAGAATGGACAGTTAAACTTTCTGCCTCGCCTTCAGAGTTCATTGTGGGCTCAGTTCCCACCAGTGCTATGAACTTGGAACCAGAAAAACCCTGACTGCTCTCTTTGTTTCCTTACCCTTTCAGGGAAGTCTCATGCTCTCATTTTATATGTTCTTTTAAACACTTGATTTCTGAGTAACCATGTTGCAGTGCTATGTGCCAGCTTAGAACATTTCTTACTTAGAAGTACTCAATAGAGTTTATAATAAATAAATAAATAAATACAGTGGAAAATAAACTTCTGTATTTTTGCCTTGATTCTCAAAGAGGATAAGAAAAAATCCATCAAGGGAAGATCACAGGATGACCCTGTTGATAATAAAAATGAGAGTATATTTCAGAACTGGTATTATATTAATGCCAGTATATTAAATGTTCAGAATCCCTCTGAAGAAGAACTATGTTTTTTGTATGGGTAAGCGTACTAGACTTTTCAAGTGTTTTTACTAATGCTACATTTGTGTATGTCACTGGATGCAGAGGGCAGAATGAAGAAGAGAGCTGTGGAAGAATATTGATTTTTGTATTTGAGATTTTTCCTCAATCCTCTGAAGGGTCAAGGACCTGTTCTGAGGATAAGCAGCCTCAAAACATGGATGCTCTGAACAATTTAAAGAAACTGTATTCTTCAGTACTGCAGTAACTTTTCTTTACCACAAGGTGGTATAAAACTGTAGCTGTCTGTTCAGTACCAGTAAATTCTACCACTAATGATCCATGTTGCTGTGCCGGATGGCATTCCCATGGTGTGTTACTTTGCTGTGCTGTATCTCCTTATTATCAGTGTGGCTGTTCAGCAAAACCAGGTAGCTCCTTCACAGCACAAAAGAAATTACATGCTGTAAGGCACAGCTTTCACACATAACAGGCTTTGAGCAGGTTAGCTTTTCCCTGTAGCCCTGTCAGAAGACCTCTCTGGCACAAAAAATACTTAAGAGATTTGGATCTGGATGAGTTTGCCTGGTGTGAGAAATGACTGTGGCTGAATTATGCCACTAGTTAGGGAGCTAAAACGTGAGAATTGTAAATGCATTGAAATTAGTCCAACAGAAGACTCAGAATACCTTTTATGTAGCTAGATACCTAGCAAGAGAGACCTGAATGTAAAAGTAGTATAAAGGTAACTTTAAATTGAATCTAAATCTATACATCACCAGAAAAATCCCCTGAATTGGTGTATCTTGAATTTTGACTTTTTTTTTTTTTTTTTTTTTTAAAATCCCCTGAATTGGTTGTTTTTTAATTTTTTTTTTTTTTTTTTTTTTTTTTTTTTTTTTTCTTCCTGTCAGAATCTAGTCCCACATCCTCTGCAGCTGCAGAAGAATTCAAACAGGCTTTTACTTATTTATTTATTTCCATCTTCTGAATTGTACAACAGCTGTAGGTAGTTAGAGTAGCACACCTGTTTTGGCCCAGATAGACTTAGTGGGCTTTTGTCTGGACTTGTTTAGTTAGTGTGTGAGAAATGCATTTGCAGTGCAA
The DNA here is from genome assembly GCF_000747805.2 of Chaetura pelagica. Classification (NCBI taxonomy): domain Eukaryota; kingdom Metazoa; phylum Chordata; class Aves; order Apodiformes; family Apodidae; genus Chaetura; species Chaetura pelagica. The sequence goes on along the minus strand of NW_009952263.1, from coordinate 7,345,773 downwards.
TTAAAAGAGTAAAAGCAGAAGTGTGAAGATTTTGGTTTCAGGTTGGTGTTTTGCTGAAATGAGGTTGTGTGTAGACTTCTGTGTTTCTGCTGTTGGACCATCTTTGGTCAAGGAAAGCAGAAAAAAAAGTAATTCTTCATAAATTGGAATTTATATTTCCTAGGCTGAAAAGTGACCAATCACGTCAGAGATGCTCCTTCCTTCCATTGTCATCTACTTGGTCATACCTCTCATGGGTTGTTTAGTCTTTTAATGTTTAATCATTTTATGCACACATGGCATACATGAGTATTAGCTGTTATATTTGGAATGTTTTTGTGGAGAATGCTAAGTTCAACTTTAGCTTGAAAGTAGTTTACCTAACCTGTTTTGCTTTCTGAAGAGAAAAATGATGACTATACAGATGTCACAGTTCAAATGGGTCAGTGACAGAGCAACCTTTCACTGTTTCATAAAAATCTTTACATAAAAAATTTTCTATTTTCATTATGACTTTCTATGTACTGTTTTTAATATTACTCTTTAGCCTGAATTCAGCCACATTTCTAGGTAGTGTAGGGTACAGAATGACTGGCTAAGTTTTTTTGTGTGTATGTGGAGACAGAAATCTATGATCTCAGCAAAATGTGGGACTAACAGAAAATACAATGCGTGGAGCTTCAGGGAATGTGAAACTATGACTGGCAAACTATCATTAAGCAAGCTGCATGTACAAAGGCAAAGATATGAAGCAATAGCTGTCACTGATGTATCCTAGTTGTTAGAAGCCTGGGATTAAGAAAAGGAGGAATAGTGTTGTCTTATAATAAATGCACTGTCCCACAGTGGCTGATTTATCTGCCTCACCACTAAGCGAATATGCTCTTTATTGTCAGTTCCCTTTCCTCAGTCATGTAGCAAGCCAACACAGACTACAGCAAGTAGTTTCTCAATAAACAAAGCTACAACCATAAGCACTCTGTCTTGTTTTGCAGCCTTCCTTCAGTGATGCTGCATCTGACTGTTCTCTTAAAACAAGAAAATTATTTTTTTCCTTTCACTTCAGCTCCTTAAAAGTTACTTGTTCCTTTGTGTTCTTTTCTTCCATGCATTCCTTTGTATCTCTCTGACTGAATTTCTGATTGTCTTTTTTCCTCTTCCCAAAAGGAACAGACAAATTGGCTGAGACACGGAATGTGGAAAAGGAGGCAGAAAAAAATGCTAAGGTGTGACTGTGGGAGTACCCTTAATTTCTCTGTACACTATGAGTACCTATACTTCTTTTAAAGCTCAGGGATACTGTGAAGATAAATGCACTGAAGATTGTGAAGTATCCTGATATTATCTCCTATGAGGGAAGCTGGATGAATTTTTGAGAAAGAGAGAGGGGAAAAAATGGAATTTACCAATGAATTATATTACTTTTAGAGATTGCTGTTGTGTGGTTCTGTCTCAAATGAAGATGAAGTATACTGGAGCTGTAGAAAATGATCCTCATAAGACCCTTCAATTAGTCAGTATTTTTACAAGTGATAACACATCAAAACCTTCAAAACTGGAACAGGTTGCTCAAAGAAGCTGTGAAGCCTCTATTCTTTGAGATATTCAGACCCAAGCTTTGAGCAGAAGCTTGTAGTAGAGGATCTCCTGATATGTTTGCATGATTTGTGACCATGATTTTGTGATACTGCTTTCAAGGAATTAGTTGCAATGCTTATCTGTTCTTTCTTGGAAGACTTACACAAAGCAATTTAGAATACATCTAAGCTTTATGTAAAAGTTCTCTGCTTACATGGTGTCTAACTCCAGCCATGTAGTGAATCTTGTTGATTTAGCTGAAAGTACTTACAGTATATTTACAAGGAGACATACAAATCATAGAATCATAAAATTATTTGAGTTGGAAGGGATATTAAAGATCATCTAGCTACAGTCCCTGTGCATTAGCAGGGACACCTCACACTAGATTTGTTTCCTCAAAGTTTCATTCAGCTTGGCCTTGAACATTTCCAGGGATGAGGCATCCACAACTTCCCTGGTCAATCTGTTCAGTGTCTCACTATCCTAACAGTGAATAATCTCTTCCTAATGTCTGGGCATATCAAAGATAAGAGGGTAATCAGGAGCTGTCAGAATGGTTTTACCAAGGGGAAGTCATGTTTAACCAACCTGATAGCCTTTTATGAGGACATAACCAGGTGGATAGATGACAGTAGAGCAGTGGATGTGGTTTGTCTTGATTACAGGAAAGCATTTGACACTGTCTCCCACAGCATCCTTGTAGCTAAACTGAAAAGGCGTGGTCTGGATTATTAGATGGTGAGTTGGTGGTGAACTGGTTGAAGGAAAAAGCCAGAGTTGTGGTCAATGGGACAGAGTCTAGTTGGAAGCCTGTATCTAGTGGAGCCCCTCAGGGGTCAGTACTGAGACCAGTACTATTCATTATATTTGTCAGTGCCCTGGATGAGGGAACAGAGTGTGCTGTCCACAAGTTTTCTGATGACAAAAAATTGTGTGGAGTGGCTGACACACAAGAGGGTTGTTCTGCCATTCAGTGACACCTTGACAGGCTGGAGAGCTGGGTAGGGAGAAATGTAATGAAATACAAGATGGGAAAGTGTAAAGTCTGGGAAAGAACAACCCCATGTACCAGTTTAGGCTGGGGACTGGCCTGTTGGAGACCAGTGTAGGGGAAAGGAACCTGGGAGTCCTGGTAGACAGAAGGGTGACCATGAGCCAGCAACATGCCCTTGAGGCTAAGAAGGCAAATGGTATCCAGGGATGTGGTTAGTAGGTCGAGAAAGACACTCTACTCTGCCCTGGTGAGGCTGCATCTGGAGTATTATGTCCAGTTCTGGGACCCTCAGTTCAAGAAGAACAGGGAACTGCTTGAAAGAGTCCAGTGCAGAGCCACAAAGACGACTAAGGAAGTGGAACATCTCGCTTACGAGGGAAGGCTGAGGGAGCTGGGTCTCTTTAGCTTGGAGGAGACTTAGGGGTAACCTCATCAATGTTTACAAATATGTTAAGGGAGAGTGTTGGGAGGATGGAGCCAGGCATTTTTCAGTGATGTCCAGTGATAGGACAAGGGACAATGGGTGCAAACTGGAGCATAGGAGGTTCCACATAAACATGAGGAAAAACTTTTTCACTGTGAGAGTGACAGAGCACTGGAACAGGCTGCCCAGAGAGGCTGTGGAGTCTCCTTCACTGGAGACATTCAAAACCCGCCTGGACACGTTGCTGTGTGATGTGGTCTAGGTGATCCTGCTCTGGCAGGGGGGTTGGACTAGATGATCTTTTGAGGTCCCTTCCAACCCTTTACATTCTGTGATTCTGTGAATGTCTAATCTAAATATACCCTCTTCCAGTTTCAACCATTACCTCCCCAGCTATCCTGTAGCCCCCTTCAGGTACTGGAAGGTCGCTATAAGGTATCCCCAGAGCCTTCTCTTCTCCAGACTGAACTCCAACTCTCTCAGCCTGTCTTTATAGCAGAGGTGCTCCAGCCCTCTGATCATCTTTGTGGTGGTCCTCTGGACTCGCTTCAAGAGCTCTATGTCCTTCCTGTGTTGGGGGCTTCAGAAGTAGACATAGTCCAGAAAACTTAGCTCATATAACACACTTCTTGCCAAAGATTAAATTAATGGTCCATATTAATGAAAAGCGAATTCTCCTAGAAGTGTTGTACAGTTCTTAGGAAAAACAATCTTCCTGAACTTATTTCTAAAATAACCTGAATACTCCATTAAGGGTAACATATCCCCACTGAACAAACTGTGTCAGTAAACCCCACTTTCCACAATCATACTAGACTCCTTTCTGTACCAATACTTGTATACATTCATACCAGTACCTTTGAAGCCACATTTTAACCACAGTACGCACCCTTTACTATCTGTTTCTACAAGTTTCAGCTCAAAGCAGGGTCAGCTATAGCAGGCTGTTCAGGGCTGTGTCTGGTTGGCTTTGAATATCTCCAAGGACAAAGGCTCCACAGCTTCTCTGGGCAGCTCGTTCCAGTGCTTGATAGCACTCACAGTAGAAAAGTTTTTTTCTTATATTTAAATGGAATTTCTTCTATTTCAATTTATGAGAAGGAAGCTGAGGAGTAACCTCATTGCTTCTACACCTTTCTGAGGAGAGGAAGTGCAGAGGGAGGTACTGATCGCTTCTCCCTGGTATCCTTATGGGAATGACTCAAAGCTACATCAGGGGAGGTCCAGATTTGACACTAGGAATAATTTCCTTACTGAGAGGGTGGTCAAACACGGGAACAGGCTGCTTTGAGATGTGGTTGATGTCCCAAGCTTGTCAGTGTTTAAGAGTAATTTTGGGGCATGACCTAAATAACATGCTTTAATTTTGAGTCAGCCCTGAAGTCATCAGGCAGTTGACTAGATGATCACTGTGGTTCCCTTCCAGATGAAGTATTCTGTGCTATGCTATGCTGCTCACTAATCCTAATCCATAAACTGAGATTGGTTCATCCTCCATCTTACACAAAACTCCATGTAGTCCCATCACTCTTTCATGTAAAGGGCAACTCCCCTTGCTCACTTCCCAAAGAACCTTTTCCGTCCATCACAACTGGACAGTCATGTAATACCACACAAAACCTCAACAGTAATAGCAGTAATCATCCAAGTAGTAAAATAACTTCACATCTAATCTATTGCTACTGCAATAGTTACTGAGAGCTGCGTAGTGCAGTTATTTCATTTTTTAATTTGATTTTCCAGGAGTCATACTTGTTCCTTATGGAATAAGCTGAGGCATTGGTCTCTTTTACACCCTCCAACTATAAACTGCAGTTTTATAATCTTGCCCATTTTAATAACTGACTTATTCAAATTTGACTGCCAAGTTTCTTTCTGAAGTGGGAAAAATGTTCACATTCCTCTAAAAGCTCAACTACTTTTTTTCAAAACTTTCTAAATCCAGATATGCACAGATAGCATGCAAGAACTTGTGATCTAAAGGAGAATATTTCACAATGCATTTGGTTATCAAAGACCTGGCTATCCTGAAACTCTTCATCATAACAAGAGCTATAGTGCCCACAGCCATTACTGCATCTACTGTAATAAGGGTTTTGAATTAGTTTATAACCAGACTTCTTCACCTTATAAGAAAGGCTGCATGACAACAGACACACTTACATGTTGGCAGCTGCAATTCTGCCATTTCTTCATAAATGACAAGATTTTTTTGTTTGTAAGATTATCATAAACATCTTTGAAAATGTGGAAAGTTCATGAAAATGAGAGTAGCAGTAAAAATGAGTGCAGGAGTAACACAGATATTTGCTGCATTCTTTCTGCGTCATGCTTGTACCTGTATCTATTAGAGTTTTACATATCATTGGTCTGTTCATTGAACTTTAAGCTTGTACATTGCTTTGGGTTCTAAATTAAAATTTTTATTTCCTTTTGGTTTTGTAATTTCCTAAAATTGCAATACATTTTCAGTACAGACTATTATATATTTTAATATTCTTCAGAATAGCACTCTAGGGTCTTTTTTTGTATCACAGACACACAACAAGAGTACCACGAATGAAGCACCATTGACCAAGTTTTATGCTTTTCATTGCCATTTTTCAAAAACACTAAAATACTCAATGTTGTCTTGGCCTTTTCCATAAATGCTGACAGCTCACAATTTCCTCTTCCACTTCTTAAGTATCAGGGCTTTTTTACAGTAGTCTATAAACTACATCGTTAATCAGATAGTGTAAAATCCAATTAGAGACATTAGAATCCAGAAATACAAGTGTTAAGGAATTTATTTCTTGATTGACAAGAAAGCCAAATAGACCCATCTATTTAGAATCTTAGCAACAATTAGCTGCCTTAGTTTCATTTATTGTGACATAAAAAATCTGGTTTATTGAGAGCTCTATTGAATAAGATTTCTATGATATGCACCATGAGAAAATATCTTCAAACTAAAATGATTGTTTTGCTGTAATAAATTGAACCATATGTACACTATGTTATTCAATCCTTTTTCTTCAAGGCATAAATTGATATTAAAGAACATTTAAGTCATAACACATGGTTATCCAGGCATGAACGAGGCAATAACCCATATAAGTTGTCAAGGTGAAGCCAAAGCATTTATTAGAGGTTTGTGTTGTTTTTGAAAAGTGCACGGTTGGATAAACATGGATTAGTGCTATTATGCTGCTACGATGACTCAAGTGTGTTTTTACAGTGTCAGTAATTTTTATGTTTAAAAATCACTGGTGCAGTATATTAGCTATAATTTATGTTTATCATCTTGTGTACTCTAATAGGTTTCAACAAACCATTTAACACTTCAGCTTGTGCATATACATTACTTAATAGGTATTTATCTTAAAAAAGAGATACTTAAATGGGACTTTCAAAGCTTGCAACTGCATGCTAAGAGCAAATACTGCTGTCAGGCACATTAACTTTTTTTCCTCTGGTCTGCATTTAACTTTGAACGGTGTGACCACACAGTTTCTTTGTACACTATGTTCCCAACTGAAGCAAGAAAGATATATCATCTCTAAACCCCATCAGCCTGAATGACATCGAAATCCCTGACATGAAGTGTCCGTCACACTTACTAAGTAGAGTAGGTGTGATAAAGCCAACGCAGCTGAAAATGCCAATAACTTCCTGTCATCAGAGGTTGCCCTTTCAGGGTAGCATAGGACTTAATGCTTTTCTAGTCAAAGGATATTGACAATAGTAGACTCAATTATACACCTTTTGTTATTATTTTTTGGTATCTTAGCTTACCTGTTTTTAAAAATCATTTTCCCTTTCTCAACACTCAACACTTTCTATGGGGAGCAACTTTATGTAAAGGACTTGGGGAAAGCACTATTAAAGGGAGGAGAACTGAAGTAGAAGCCTACCCAGAGAGGGATTTTGGGTGGCAATGGACGAGTTGTGCATAATTTATGACACTGTTGAGTGCTTCAGAGAACATGTTGCTTATTATATGGGTTGTATTTCTGTTCTGAACAGCCTAGGCATGAATCGCCCGTGCTTTGTACTTTCATAAAGGAGACTGATGGCAATTAAAAAATCAGCACAGTTGTGTTTTTTTGTGGCAGGGAGGGTTCTCCTATAATTTTCTTAAGCTAATTATTAGTCAATAATTTGGAGACTAAAGCCAAACAAATATAAGTTCTTTACCAATCTGGTGAAATTATTCATTTACAAGTGAGGAGGTCATTTCAGAGGAAGAAAAGAGTTGATGCAGAACACTGAGATTTTGGACATGCTGATCTGGTCTATAATAGATTTTTACAAAGAGGCTATCAATTCTCCTGACTCAATCAAGCATATCTCTTGGCTGAGTTGGCAAAAAAGAAGGATTTATTACTCACATGGGGAAAATTGACCAAGATGGACTACTTGTGATTGTAGACGACTATTTTTTTGTAGTAACCTCTTCCTTAAACGTAATTAAAGAAATATTGATATAATTTAGAGAACATTCTTAAGTGCCTACAAACAGATAACTTACTCACTCAAATTTAATTTTTATAGAAGTACATTTACAAGCTTTAGATTTTGATCAATACCTGCAGTAATTGCACATACCTTTTTTTATTATTTCCCTTTCAATAGACAACTACCAACAAACCTCACCTTTTCATTACACATAAAAATAGGTGATTTTCAGTGCTTTAGAATACACATTTTCAAAAATTCTGGGGAGATGTACTGCTTATTCCCATATTATCCTCTGCCATGGTATCATGCAAGTTTACTCTGGTGACATTTTAGGCAGTTCTGATATTCTGTGCAGTAGAAGATGCAGTGTATTCTGTGTTTGATATGTTTTCTGGAAGCATTGCTTACTCATTTTTATACAGTACTCTCTGAAGACCATACAGGAGTGCATGCTATATTGCAAGTTACTGTACAAAAGCATAAAGAAAGAGTGTTTTTCCTGGGGAACATACAGTCTTACAATTACATGCTTAGAAAGAATTGAAAGCCTGGTGTTTTCCCTGTTGCTCATCAATGCAGATTATCAGGCAAGCTAATCATCAAGTGAATTTAACAAGTACATAGCTATTACCAATCTTGAAAGTAAGTTACATATTAGAAAATCTTTTCTTTTTAGCTTCTCTGCTGATGGTAATAGCTGTTGCAAGTGGCTGCACTGTCATTGTGAGTTTTTTTCTTACTCTCTGGGTAAGGGTTATTCTATTTTTGCTGGCCATGTTGGTAGTCTTCTGCTGTCTTTCATCAGTCTTTCAGGTTCAGGTAGAACTTTTCAGGTTGCTTTCAAGTGTCTGCATTTCTTGCTGTCTGAAAGCTTGTAAGTGATAGGAAGGTGTTGAATTACTTTATGGGAAGGAAATCTGAGCCGAGTTTCTTGGGCACAAGTAGGAGCAAGGGAGAAGGACCATGTCATGGTTTCTGCTACTGTGAACCAAAGACCTCTAGTGTAGAACTGATGCAGCTACCATCTATTCTAGCTCTTTATACATCTACCTCAGAAAGTGCTGTCCTCTTTCTGTCCCAGTGACTTAAGTATTCATCTGGAAGAGAAAGAAAAGATAAAAAATTATAGAACAAAACAGATAAGGTTGGAAGTCAGAAATATATGACAGGATAAGCAGGCAAAGTTTCCTTATTTTTTATTACCTTCTGTGTTGTCAAGATACCCCAAATGGATTTATGTTTCAAACAACGAGTTTAAAAAACCTAAAATATCTGGAAGTTTGGATTTTGGTGAGGCTGTATCTGTCCAATTATAGGTCTCCTAGTTCAGGAAGGATGTGGAGAAATCAGAGAGGGTACAGTAGAGGCCTCTATTATGGTTAGGGTTCTTGTGTACGTGACCTATAGGAGAGGCAGAGAGATATGGTCTTATGTAATCTGGTGGAGTGTGTGCTGAAGGAAAATCCAGCAAAATTTATAGATGCTGAAATAGGAATTATAAAGATAATGAAGCCACTCTTGGTACAGACAAATGTCATAGTGAGGGGAAAGAGTCATGTGCTGCAGCTTGGAAGGTTCCAACCAGACAACAGGGATATCTCTAGGTGAGTGGCATGGACTCAAATAATTTCTCAAAGACAGTGGAATCTCCATCCTTGGAGTTTTTAAGACTCAGCTAGGCAGAGCCATGGCTGACCTGATCAGGTGTTGACAATAATCCTGCTCTGAGTGGGACCTTATTCTAGATGACATCCAGGTGCATTTGAATAGCATCTCTGTTATTTGTGAAATATAATCCTTAACTTTACAGCTGGATTTAATTTTGGTTGAGATTTTCTCCTACAGATTACTTCCTTCTCATTTTACAATTGTTTACTATGACAAAGCAAGTAGTCTTCCTAGGATTCCTCTTGTCTGTATTCCAATTAAATCCACACGTGTTCCTTACCTTCAAGACTTACAAAACAGGTTAAACTCTATTTGCCTTTCAAACATTTTGTTTCTGTCATTTTTCCCTTTCCCAATGAGAAGATTGTTTCCAATTGCTGATGAAAGCCTACTTGGAGCACAGAAGAGCTGGAAGCAAGAGGGTCTCAAGTAGAAAGCTCACTAGAAGGATATTGGAGGATGATTTTTTCTGACAATTTTTTGGTGCCTTTTAAAATTGGAGAGCTGGCATATCTTTGTGGTAAAAACTTTATGTCCAGATAGGCCTAAATTGATAGCAGAAGTAATCTGGGAGGGCTGGCCGAACTATCAGTATAAAACGAGCCTGAAAGTCCTAGCAAATGCAGATCTTGGGAATGCCTGAAATTTATGTGCTTTGTTTTTGTTGGGATTTTTTTTGTATTTTAGTGTTTGGTTTTGTTCTTTTTTTTGTTCTGTTTTGTTTTGTTTTGGTTTGGTTTGGTTTTTTGCAAGATCATTACTACTTGAGAGAATTTTGAATTGGTTTAGTTTGAGTGTTTAAAATTACTATAATCTTCTAGTCCAGAGAAGGCTTAATGCTATTAAAGCTAGAGGAACTCTACATGGAAGCAAGATATTCAGGAGCTTGATGTTAGCCCTACTCTTAGTCAATCAAGATGAGCTTTGATGGCTTTTCATAACATCACTGATATTGTTACAAGTAGATCAGCTGTAAAATATGGGAAAGAAAGTAAATGCTGTGTTCAAATGTTGAGATTATATGGTTTAATTGAAAATCAAGTCATAAAGCAGTTTTGTCAAGTGTATACATTTAGATTTTTTTCCTGGTCAGATAAGTAGCTTGAATTTTAAAAGGTTAATTACTGTCATACTCATGTGAGGAAAGGAGTTTGCTGAACTTAATCGAAGGGGTTTTATTGTTCATTCTCCACTCTCAATGATGAAAATGTAATTATATTCTTGAAGAAACAAAATTAAAAGAATGGATGCACATTTCTTAAGTAAAGCTCTCTCTTTCTGTCATGTAAGAAATAGAGATCATGCTGAATTCCTTTCATTACTGCCCATGGCAAAGCTGTTCTCGCATTACAAAAGAAGAAACAAGTTTTCTTAGGAGTTTCTTCTGCCATGTGAAGTGAAGATGATATTGTTAGTGGAAAGACAGAACATTCTTTACCTTACCCATATCGCCCCCAATAAAACTACATCTGCTATAAGACTATTTTTTAATTGTAATTTGATTGTGGCTTTGGACCCATGGTTAATATCAGTAGCTCAAAACTGGGAGCACTGCCTGTTGAAATGCACAATATGGCATTACTTCTGTCCTGGGGAACTTTCTCTTCTAATGTGAAAAAAAGATATATTTGTGGGGGTAAGAGTAGAGGAAAAGGGCAATAGATATTATAGTATATGTATGACTAATTTCTTCCATTGCTTCTAAAGGATCTCAGAGGGTGTAAAAAAATCTGTTATTCCTACACATACATGCCAGCATCTTACATTACTGTAATTGTGCTGAATACTACTGTATATTAATAGAAAATAATTTATCTCTACATAATATAATTTTGTTTAGACATTTCTTCTTTGAATGCAAACATTTGCACTCAATGCATCTGGCTTATCTGTTACACAATAAAATGAAACAGTACGTATTTGCAATACTCAGTCATACACCAGTTGAGCCTAAACCTGATCGTCACGTAAGTATACTCTGGTGTTCATTAATATCTTAGTTAATTCAATTCACAAAAGCAAATTGTAAAAAAACCCACAAACAACAACAACAACAAAAAACAAGCAATGAGCCACTCTAAAGGAATTTTTATTTAATTTTATTTAATTTTTAATTTCTTATAAACCAAGAAGATTTTAGCCTTTCTAATCTGCAAAGCAGTTACTTGCGTACCGGGCACAAATCTCTTACAGGACACTGAAAGCACACAGTTTGGCCACTATGCAAAAGAGGTATTACAACATACCTGGCAAGACATTTTGTCTGAATTCCACAGTGGTAAATTTTGTTCACTGTATCTGTTGTGAAGATTTTAGCTTGTGGGTAGACATTTTATGCTTGGAGTTTAGAATATTTCCTAAACAAATACTTAGATTAAACTATTCAAAGTAAGGAACTATCAGCCTTAACAGAAGCAATTCTGGCAAACAATTATTTTCATTTTAGCACTGACAATTATGTAAATGTGTTTGGAACAGCAATGGGCACCTTAATTATGACACCTAATTATACCAATTTATTTATGCACCTCCTTGAACAACATTTTATTCATAACTCTCTTACTCATTCGAAGACAAGAAAAAGTAAAGCAAATTTTCATAGATGGTTGCTTGAAACCTAAACACAGCATGAACAATTTGAACTTGAACAGTCACATGTATATCATGACCATATTGTGGTATGTTCTTTTTCTCTTCCAACTTTCAAAAGAAGACAACTTTTTGTCTCTCAATATCTAATAGAAACACTTGTCTGAAAGAGT
>NW_009952263.1:7320125-7333905 GCF_000747805.2 Chaetura pelagica | reverse complement strand
ATTTAGAATATGCACTATATTCAGAAAATAAACTCCTAAATTACCTACATTTGCTTAGTTTTTTAAGTTTTTACAACCTTCTTGCTGAAAATTATTTTGAATGTGCCCACAAAACCGCAAGTTATGAAAATATATTATGAAGTGTAAGATCCCAGGTCTGTGCTTGAACAAATCTTGCAATCTTTCTTTTGGATTATCATCACCTATTCTATCTTAGATTTTACCGTTTTCAAGATCAAAGCATTTCTTTTTTTCTATAGACAAGCAGCATAGTTCTGTGTAAATTATCATAATTGAAGTCCTTATGTAGGACTATGTCTGGGATAATGCAGTTAATAAATAATAGAAATAATGAGTCAATGATACTGTCTCATTGCTTTTTCAATTAGGTTGTACAGTCTATTAAATAAAGTACTACAGAGCATGGCTGTATGTGTCTGAATCATTCCATCTCTGAATTATCTGAATGGCCTTGGGATGGAGCACAGAGAGTTTTCTGAACATAAAAGTTGCTGGAGAAGCAGACTTACATGTAGTTAACAAGGATATGGATATGCCCTATTGTGGTTTTTCCCTCCACTGAACTTAAAGAAACAAGATTCTATAACTTTTTAAAAAATTATTTATTTTATTTATTATATTTTTAAATAAGCAAGACTGATCTAATAAATACACCTGACTTATCAGTTTCTCCTCCTTAGAGGACACAAACCTACTCAATACCAAGTACTGGCTAGCACTTGGGATAATGGGACAGCATCATTATGTCATTATAAATCAAATCACAACGTGTTCTGAAGAGGCTACTGATCTTCTCTTTACATTTTCAATTATTTTCTTTGAAATATTTATTGTCCAAGCTGTTGTTGCCATTGAGTCCTTACATTAGTTACTTTACTTTGTTCTGTCCAGCAAAATAGTTAATATTTTGTGGTTTGGGTTGGGTTTTTGGTTTGGGTTATTTTCTGGGGGAGAGGGGAGCTTGTTTGGTTTTGGTTTTAAACTGGTTTAATGTGTGCTGTGACAATGTAAAATAGGATTTTTTAAAAAATCACTCATTTGGTAAAGCAAAACTCTTTTCTGTGTCCTAGAAAAAAAAATCTGAAGTGTAGATCTTACATTTGCATGCCTCTATTATGCCCTAATCTCACTCATTTTTATTTTCTGAAAAAAACTCTCACAGTATTTATTGACCCTATTTCAAATAACCTGTAAGATGTCCCAAGCATACTGTAATTTTAAAATTATGGTTCAAGGTGGCGCCATTATCCCCAAGATTTCTAGAACAGAATCAATCCCACAGTCAAAGGTTTTGTGAGTGGCACACCTCATTCTAAAACTTCAGTTGTACATTAAGTATGACTAATAGCTTCTTGTCCCCAGATTTAATATATTTCTTCCTTTATATACAATTAAAGCATTTGCCTGGACATAATTGCTTGGACATGGCTACACGTAACATGAATTAAATCCAGTTGGCTGCCAGTTCACAAGTGGTGTTCCCCAGGGCTCTCTACAGGGGCTAATTCTCTTTAATGTCTTTATCAATGATCTGGGTGAGGGCATTGAGTGCCCCCTCGGTCAGTTTGCAGATGACAAGTTGGAAGGGAGTGCTGATTTGCGTGAGGGTAGGATGACTCTATAGGGGGACATGGACAGGCTGGATTGATTGGCCAAGGCCAATTGTACGAGATTCAACAAGACCAGGTGTCTGGTCCTGCACTTAAGTCATAGGCTTGGGGAAGAGTGGCTGGAAAGCTGCCTGTGGAAAAGGACCTAGGGTTGTTGGTTGACAGCCAGCTGAACATGAGGCAGCAGTGTGCCTCAAGAAGCATCCTGGCTTGTACCAGAAATATTGTGATTTGCAGGACTAGGGAAGTGATTGTTCCCCCGTACTCAGCACTGGTGAGGCTGCATCTTTAGAACTGTGTTCACTTTGGGCCCCTCACTACAAGAAGGAGTGCTGGAGTGTGTCCAAAGAAGAGCAATAAAGCTGGAGGAGGATCTAGGGCACAAGACCTGCACAAAAAGTATGAGGAGCAGCTGAGGCAACTGGGGTTGTTTAGCCTGGAGAAAAGGGGAGTGAGAAGGTATCTTCTTGCTCTCTACAACTACCTGAAAGAAGACTGTAGTGAGGTGGGTATTGGTCTGTTTTCTCAAGTAGCAAGTAGCAAGGATGGGAGGAAATGGCCTCAAGCTGTGCCAGGGGAAGCTTAGTTCACCAAGAGGTCTAATGTTCAGTAAAACAGAGAAGCAGGAATCAGAGTGAACCAAATACAGTAAGGAAGTAGAACAAGACTGAGAACAAATTTGACAAAATTTGGTTTTGATAAAAATCTTTTTTTTTTTTTCCTTTTCTGATTAATTTGCCTCATCCTTTTTTTTGCTGAAGTTTTTTTCAGTGAAACAAACCTTGCTCTCTTCATAGTTATTATTTGAGAAGCTCTGGAAAGAATTTAGCCTCAGAATTGTAACTTTAACATTCATGAGAGAGTAGGACCAAGACCAAAATGCTGTGTCCAAAATTCAGATCTCAGTTCAGATGAGAGCCTGAAATTTTAAATCCAGCACAGTTTGAATGGGAACATCACTTGCAAGAGTGCTTGAAGTCAGAGAAGTTCTTGATATAAGCCTTTAATACAAGGAATGAAGGAATGGACGTTTGTAGTGAGCCCTTTGCTTACAAACCAGAGGAAACAGTACTTTTCTAGGAGGACTACTAGCTGGATCATGGTTCATTTTCATAAGAAAAATGTACAATATATTCATGAGTGTTCTCAGTGGAGCTGATTCTAAGACAAAGCACATGGTTGATACCTTCCCTTTTGGCAGATTTGTTTTCAAATCAGTATGAGTAATTTGGTTCCATGGAAAGAATAATGTCTAGGTAAATAATGGAGCTGAGACTGAGAGTGCTGAGTTTGAAACCCTAGAACAACAGAATATTTCTGATGACTCTCAGCTGGATGGTGGTATTTTCCCACATAAGTGCTGTAAAGATACATTAAAGAATTGCAGAGCCTTTCAAAGGCTCTAAACAACTTGCTTTCTGCATGTCATTAAGAGTGCTGGGGATATCTACAATGCATCTGTTCACAGGTATGCACAGGCATCCCTGAGAAGGCTCTAAATCATATAGCTTGGGACTCTGTAGAGTTGAAGTCATAGCAATGTGGGCTTCAGATGCCAAGAACCTGTCAGGGTTCTTGCAGGTTTGTGCAGTCTGCCTTAATACCTGAACTGTTTTGGTACATGATCTAGTTGAAGGATGTTTACATGAGCAGTTCTGTGCACCTGGATGACAGCGAACATCCTTCACTTTGTAGCTACAGTGCAGATCACAGTGTAAAAACCCACATATGGGTACACGTAAACATTCGTAAGTAGAATTATACCATCTGCCTACAAGTTTGCACTCAGTTTCTTTCCAGTGAACAGAAGTACTGTTACATCTGCCTTGTGAAACTGCTTGTAGCTGCTCAGTTCATATAACCCATACAACTGCTGATCCCAGTCCTTGCACAGCTGGCATGTGAAAACAGGGAGCAATGCTGGTCACATGGCAGTCCAGATTTCTTGGCTCTTGTTTGATCAGAACAACTATGCTTTTGATACAGTCTTCAAGAACAGCAGATTTTGAGTTCCTTAAGCATAGTGGATTCATCTTTGCTTCTATTTTGCATCATCTAGAAGCTGTTATGTTAAACACTGCTTATACAATTTAAATAAGGCCTACTTGTAGGGAGACATGTACAAGAGACAGGTAACTTCAGTCATATTATTAGAACTATAAAGGGATATTTTAAATCTCCAGTTAATTCAGAATCCCCTACTGATCTCTTTAACAACAGGGAGCATTAAAACCATGGATAATACATCTTGCAATGTTTGCTACAGTACTCAGATTACCAAAGTTGTTATTAGGTGGGGTAAGAGTGGATGCAGCACCAAGAGAAACTGAGTGTCCAAGTCCTTTAAGTAGCTTTTGAAATTTCAGTCATGCAGTCAAGCCTTTTATCTTTGGAGTCACTGGCATATGCATTACTCACTTCACTGCTCTGATGAGGAAAAGACAAATAAAACCAAAAACACCACCTCCAGTTAAGGAATTTCTTCAACAACATGGAACCTTTAAGTGTGCACTCATTTGGCAGCAGCATTATTGTAAGATGATTATAGAGCGTATGAATGTTTATTGCCTGACTTTAAGATGCACGATGTAAGATTAACAATTGTAGTGGTTTCTTTCTATAAATGCTGTATTTCTGCTATTGTGTTTGCAGAATACAGCTAGATAATAATTGATTCTGTGACAGGCATTGGCTAATTTGCCAACAGTATAGTATAAAACACATTTATACAGTCAATTACACCCAAGTGCATGGCCTATTTGCTTTATAATTTCATAAACTTGCCGGCAATTTAAATAAAAAAAGTTCCATTAAATTATCATATCATGTGATAGAATGATATTGCCAAGTATATTAAACCATGTGTGTTCAGCCAGAATTAATTAAATATTATTACTTTTTTCTTATTAACACATTGAACCTATCCTTCCTACTCAGTACTAGAAATAGAAGCCTATTAGTGAACAAAGTAAACTTAAGGGCAAAGTTTAAATATTTTCCCGAGGGTGCTTCATTAAAATTCCCAGTTCTTTTGTTTAAACATTTGCTCATGGTGAATGTACTTGTATTGTGAAAATATTTTATGTTCTTAGATATGAATACTGAAAAAGTTTAAAGGTAATCTTTAATAATAATATTCAGACGTTCGAGGTAGATCCGATCTTACCTTTCTCATCCAGCTTAGGAGTTGCAGAAATAACTCAGAACGTACTTGGTTTCTATGTTTGTTCTAAAATTCATTTCTTATTTTTGTCATGTTATGATAGACTAATGAGGTAAAAAGAAATATTTATGGTTCAGTATTACTGTTGTCTAAGTCTTCCCATGTCCCACTGTCAAACAGTGAAATAAAATCAGAAATGCCCATTTTGTGTAAAATATATTAACAAGACAGCTCAGGGGATCTTGTTATTTGAAGAAGACAACAATGAACAGTTCAAATTAAAATATTTGTATACTTTTCATACAAATTGACCTACTGAGTTATAAAACAAAAACTTTCCAACAGCCTATACTGTGTATACACAACATGCTTTCTCTCTTTTTCTTTTGTCAGGTGTTGGAGTTTCAGACACTGTTTGAATACTCCTCATTTTGAGACACAGGGGATCCTTTCAGGGAAAGCTTTATCTTCTCATTTTTAAAAGAAAACCCCAGATTTAAAAAGTGCAGCTTTGTAATTACTGGTATGCATTTAGTTTAGTAAGATAGCGTGTTTGAAAGTGGATAAGCGTATCTCTAACAGCAGTGCACCAGGAATCAGCAGAAATAATTACCGTCAAGATTTAATTATATCAGACAAGAGTATCTGTCCTGAAAAACAGTGTCAGCATTAGAAGCTGGCATTGCTGTGTGTTCAAGCCACCTCTCTGTATACTTCTGTTAAACATAATGCTAGATATTCTGCTGGGACTAACTTTAAAAAAATGTAATTGAACGCATCAAAGCAATTAAAAGAATTATATATTATAAAAAAGGAGAAGAATATAAACTAAAATAATCTTTTGGAAGAATTGGACTTGACTCTTCTCTCACTCACAAGATATCTATCAGAATAATCTTTGCAGGTTAATGTGGAAACAGTTTGCAAGACAGTGTTAAGGAGATCAGAATAGCTCTTGCTGTGTTTATGTGTAATAGTCTCTTCTTCACCCGTTACTACCTATCAAGTTGAAGTTCAGAAATTATATAAAACAATTTTCACTGTGATGACTTTAACTTTCTGATTCTTAAGGAAGGCTTTCACAAGAACATCTCTAGACTGTGCAAAATACTACAGTTTGTGTTGGTGCCAAACCAAAATATGAAGATTTTGATTATGCGAGCGAGTGGTGTTATTGAGCAAAGCAAATCTGTAATCTGAGTAAATATTACATGGTATTATTTTAAAAGCTTAAAAAAAGAAAAAAGAATTGTACTAGACTTAATTAAGGCTTCAAGTAGAGCTTGCTTTTATTGGCAATTTTTTTGTTGCAACAAGAAAACTAAAAATTAGGAGGATGGTTGGCAGCAATATTGATATGCTAATGGATAAACATGCTAATTTAGAAAAAACTAATCAGCAAAGACATTACTAATGGAAATGTACTGGAAAATGGCTAATGCTGTATGCAGACCTGGTATCTACAAAATTAAGAAGAACTCCTTTTGTGTTTATAATTGTAACTTGGAAGCTAAGCCTTGATCTTCTCTCTGCTTTGCTTTGGATAGTATTTAAAGATGTCTCAGATGACCTGGCCTGGTACTATGACACCTGTTTAGCTTCTCTATAATTATGCTGCTAAAATTACATGTTCTGTTTACTGACAGGAGAACTAAAAATCTTACATTTTTAAAAATGTGATTTGCCAGTGTCTTCAGACAAAGAGACCCTTCAAATTAAAGACTATGCATGAGTTAGGTCTTCTGACTGAGGTGTAGCAGGTCTCTGTTTATTGGTACTATGTGTTCACTATCACAAGATGTGAGAAAGTAATCATACATTTAGGTGCTAGAGTAAGACTTAGAAAATGCTTACTGTTGGCTCTGCTTTGTTTACATCATAATAATGGGCTTCAGCTTCAGTCAAGCCAGTTCTAAAGATTTTCTGACATCCTGGCATAACTGGCGTGCCCTTTTTTTTTTCTTTTTTTTTTCTTCCCTAGAAGTGGCTATTCTGAATACCTTTCTAGAGGGTCCATAGTCCAGTTCTGGTTTTAGCCTGCAATTTGACTGTATTGCTATGAAATAGTTTATTAGCTTATGATACCAAATGTTTCTGAGGTGGTTTTAAGCCTCACAATCTTACCTGAGTTGGAAACAGTGTCATTGAAAGAAATCAGTTAAAGAATTAAATAATGGATAGTATCCTGCAACAATTTTCAAAGTTTTTCCATTGTGTTCGGGAGGTGTAGAGGACAAAACTTAAGTTCTTAGAGTTGTATACTCTGTAAGTTTGAAAATGACTGAAGGTTGCAAATGGTTCCGTTTAGTGGGAATGTAGAGTTTGAAGGCCTGCGTTACAGGATCTCATGATCCATGGGAACATTTAAACTACTGATCCTATGTATGTACTTCTCAAGCAACTTTAAACAGTCTTCATGTAGTCTTGCTTCCTGTTAATTTAAATGAAACACTGTGATGAGCTGGGAATAAGACTGCCTCTAAATGCACATATAATTAAGACCAATAGAAGGAAATCTTTCCCACCTCTCACAGATAAAGGGTGTTCAAATTTTACCTTTCCCAAAGAGATAACACATTTCAAATGACATGGGCATACACAGGCTTAGTTAGACTAATGTAGAATTTTAAAGCTTATTTATTTTATTTTCCCTGTGTTGTTTTCAAGTAAATCATAGAAAACAGGTTTCTTTAAATTGAAACACACTTTTCTTGAGTTTATATGCATGTATTTCATACAGTTAAATAATCTGAAATAAATTGTAATCAGTCAGTATACTTTTTAACAAATAATTATGTCAGAAGACCTATTGACACTGGAAAATTGCTCATCCAATATTTGTAGATTATATCTAAAAAGGTGAAAAGAATTCTAAAAGAATTTTTATGTTGCAATGAACTCCAGGATTTAATGTTTTATGACCTGAAACAGTAAATCAGTTAGTATAATTCACCTGGCTCTGATTGAATGCCTAGTAAAGTGTCATGATTCTTTTGTTAAGAATAACAGAAAGTATGTGGAAAATTAAGAAGAGCTAATCTTTATGGCAGTTTGGCATAGGACTAATTAAAATAAAGTTCTAGAATACAATTGTAGATGAGGGGAATTTTCTAGATGCTTTATACATAAACTAAGTCAGGAAAGCATTAAAAATTATGTTAGGTAGGATTATAGTTTGTAATTATTACAAACTGTAGCTCAATATTTCTAAAACACTCACTCATGAAGAAAATAGAAACACAAGTTTTGCTGTAGGTGACATAGGAGATTTATTTATTTTTTTCTTTTAAAGACACATTTTAGTCAATTACTTCATGGCTGTGTTACTGCAGGTCAAGTGGTTCAGTACTATGCCTTCTGTAACATGCTTGGGATTTAGCAATACTGGATATATATAAACACAAAGTTACAAAACTCTTTTAACAGAAGAGTATTATTTATTTATCCACATCTGATAGGCAATGGTAATTTGTCTCTTCACTTAAAATGTTCAAAGATGTATATACAAACAGTGTACCCATCCAAAGTACAATCTCATCAACAATATAATTGCATAATTATTACTAAAGTCCTCTTACAGAAAGTTTCAGTGGTAGTATAAAAGAAAGTATTAAAGTATGAATGGAAACTAAATGATTGCTGAAGATTGCTTAACCAAATCAGAGGTAATGAGTCTTAGTGGATTTAAAAGTGCTTATAAACAACCAAGTATTACTCACAAAAATTCATACTCAGTTCTTTGTCGTATTCTGATCCTCCTGTAGAAATAGAAGAATCATATTCTTTGCAACTTGTTAACGGACCACATGATCTATTGTGGATCTTTTTGGACTTAGTTTTTATTATTTCTATTGAAATATCATCTTGTCTTCACATCATTCTTTCCTGGAAATAGAGTATTACACTGGATAATGAGTTGCATAGCAATATTAAAATTCTGTTAAGTATAGGTGTCTCTCCCCATAGTTGTAATTCTATAGGTACCTTAAAAAAAGAAATACCCTTTGGGTCAAATTATTCCTGCTATGGCCTAACTAAGTCGATGGAGTTAAGTGTGAAATGAATTTGACCCACAGTTTTAAAGACATCTAAGTCTAAACCATTGCTGAACACTTCTATTGTGGAGGCCCAGGTGAAAAATAAAAATCAGTTAGCATTTAATCTCACAAGAAGCTGACCCTTTAATTTGGTATTTAACTGTTTTATTATAATTTTTTCCTACCAAATTAGCCCTAGTTAAAAAAGATCATCTGATCTATTTCAGTAGGACTGACAGTACATTTTGATTTAAAAATGGAGGAGCTCTGTGCTCTTTGTGTTCACCCTTAACTTTAATTAATGTAATATATTTTGAAATGTGTGTGAATATGACAAAGCCCCATATTGAAAACCTTTATATACTCTAACAAAATATGTCAAGGAATAAAGAGCTGAAGATAATCAGGTTTGTCCAGTGTCAGTCTTGTTTCCTTATAGTGCTAGAAGAGCAAACAGATGCATGAATATTTTCAAAACAGTACTAAAAACCTCTTTTATCTTTGAATTATCACTGTCCCAAAAACACAGAAATATGTTACTAAGCCTTGAGACACCATTAACATTGAAGCAAAGCTTACACTTTTGACTTAAAACAATCCTTTCCTTCTTAATATACATATGAATTATCAAGCACTTAGATAGCAGAAGAACAAAATCAGCTATTTTCCTGAATCTTTAGTAAAGACGTAGGTTACTTAGCCCTTTATATATGAACTCAGAGTTTTATTTGAGAATGAAGGACTGTGTTCACAACCAAGTGCAATTGTCTCATTATTCTCTGTAATTACAGACCAAGGAATGTGAGCATGAGAAAGCAACATGGCCCGAGATCTCTGTGTGTTGCTTCTTTATAGTATCTGTGTGTTACTTCTTCATTGTATTGTATTCTGTTTGGGATGTTACTTTTTTTCTATTATTAATGAATATATGAACAGTGTATACTTGCCAGGATGATAGTAGAATCTCTTATAAGTAATTTTCTTCTTAGCAGTGTCTGAATGTATCTGTTTTCTGAGATAGCTGCCAGTTTTAGCTGGAGCAAATTCATATTTAGACATCTCAGGAAAAATGTCCCGATTTGGAGACCTATTCCTTTTTTATATTCCTCCTGACTTTTAGTCTAGACTTGAAAACTGTGGAAGTAAAACTAATGTAAAATATTGTAAACGTTAAGAAAATTACCTGAAAAAGATGCTTAAAGGCAACAGTTTTAAAAACAGCTGAAGTCACAGAATCACAGAATCTTTCTGGTTGGAAAAGACCTTTCAGATCATCAAGTCCAACCATTAACCTAACTCTACTGAGTTCAGCACTAAACCACAATCCCTAAGTACTACATCTACACATCTTTTAAACACCTCCAGGGATGGTGATTTAACCACCTCCCTGAGCAGCCAGTTCCAGTGTTTAGTAATCCTTTTGGTGAGGAAGTTTTTTTCTAATATCCAATCTAAACCTCCCCTGGCACAACTTGAGACCATTTTGTCTTGTCCTGTTGCTTGCTAATAGGGAGAAGAGACCAGCCTCCACCTGGCTGCAACCTCCTTTCAGGTAGTTGTAGAGAACACTGCGGTCTCTCTGAAGCAACTGACTTGGTTCTTACAGTTCAAATCCATCCACAGGTGAAAGTTTTTGGGTTTTGGGGCTATCATGTGCCTGCTGTGTGTGGTGCCAGTTTCTAGCTGGATCCGCATGAACTAACTTTGGAACTGGAATTGTGCACAGACAGTAAGAATGGTATAGTCTTAACATCATTGACAACTTACTGTAGATGCAGGTGTTCTGTTTATCCAGCAAAGTTTTACCATCTCTGTCCTGATGTCCATTTTAATATAATTCTTGGCTATACTTTCTGCATGGATAGCCTCCTGTTAAGTGATGCAGTAAGCTGCAGCTACATCACTACTTACCCAGGCTAAGCCTGAAAGAGCAATAAATCCCATGCTGATTCCTAAGTTTACTTATAGGAATGTTCCATAGATTAAGTATTATTGTCCTTTTTCTCTTGCTCCATACTTTCTCATATTAGTCTGATATACTGCAATCTTACTTCTGCAAACCATTTTTATATTAGGTACCACTAAATTGGAGCACTGACTATGAAATCGCTACCGTTTAAGGCTATTAATAAGGTCAGTCTAGCAACATTTGAGAACTGATCTGTTAGGTCTTTGCTGACGTCTGTGTTCATGAACCAATTGCCATTTAAAGATCCCATCTGACATTTTCAGCTGATAACTGTTATGCCATTATGATGAGTCCTATCTGAAAGTTCTGTAGCCACTGTATTTATTGTAATTTTGTCCTTCCCACTTACTAAAAAAAGCTTTCAGGTTCATTATTTCATTTTCATAAGGGTTGGGGAAAAAAAAAATCCCTCTTTTTTGGACCATAAATCTACCTTTCTTTCTAGAGCTTCTTTCTCCCACAAAAAAAACCAAAAACAAAAACAAAAAACAAAAACAACAAAAAAAACCCCTCATCTGTAGGTTATAACAAGGCTCTATGTTTGTTTTGAATCTGTTGACTGTCATACATAGTGTTTCTAAGTAAGGAATAGGAGATAAATACTTTTCAACTTAGTATAGTCAATGTTTTCATACAGGTTACACAGCTATGTTTTTAATTAAGCAAATTAAAATCCAATAGGAAAAAAATCTGTCTTTTTATAAATCACTCATAAAAATACAGATAAAGTAATTTGTCATACATATCTGCAAATAGCATTAGTATGCCCCCAACTGCATTTAGTAAAAAGCTATCTACTCTTAACTGCAGTAGAAATATTAACTCTCTCCCTCTATCATCTTCCAGGAATAAGAACTAAAAAGCAAAAAGAGTCAGCTGTATTTGGCTCATAGTATGTAACAATATTTATTAAAGAAACAAAATCTATGTTAGTCGATTTATTAAAAAAATAATAATAATTAAAAAATCAATCTGTAAGCTGTTTGTCCTCTGATGAGTATCTGGAGTATCCAGAGTTCCAGATAAACTAACTTGAAACTTAGACCACAATTCTACAGGAAGATGATAAGTTCTGAATGCAAGAACACCACAAGGTCAGCTGGTGAAAGTGAGTACAAATGTACAAACTGTGATTAATGCAGGATTGAGCATGTTTCTGTGAGAATTAGTTGCCTATGTTTAATATGTAGTATGGGATGCTTCTAAAAAAAAAAAAAAAAAGTCTTCACCGAGCATTTGCTTCATGTTGCAGATATAAAGGATAATACAAAATGTTATCTGAGTTTGTTTGGTGGTAACAGGGAAGATGGCACATCACCTTGTCTTGAATTTTACACCGAATTCACACATCTGCCCTACCTACTGCTCATCCCACATCGCTTTCTATATATATTGTCTCTACTGACTGCACGCTCTGGGTATTATCTCACATCTGCGGTAGAACATGCATTTATCCTACTGTTCATATGTGGTAACAAGACTTTTATAGACAATTCAATACTTGCTTTCTGAGATGATGTATCTTAGTGTGCTGAATGCTGGTTCACACCAAGTCTGTGAGGAGGCTTGCAGTCCCACCCGTGATTTACAAAGACTGCAGCCTACGCACACCTACTACTTACCCAATCTTAGAGAGATCATAGAAACCTAAGTAGATGGCACAGTAACCTGAATATGTAACACCTGGGGGTTTTGCACGTTTTCTTAGGCCCTTTTAACTCTGTTCCTATACTTCCCCCCCCCCCCATTCTACGGGTTGGCTGACCAACATATGCCTAAAGCTGTGAGATGTGCTTATCTTTTCTATCAGGACTAGTATCAGCCCCACACAACTACATTACCAGAAATGACCTACATAAATCCTTTACATTTGCTTTAAATTATATGTGTCAAGCTGCAGGTGTTTCTGTGTCAGTCAATAAGGCTTTTTTTTTCTACAAAGCTTGTTTTTTTCCTCATTCTTTTAGCGTAGAAAGCTTGATGAAAAAGAAGTCTCTGATTTTGCAGAAATTAAGGCTTTGTGATCCACTGTTTTTTATGGAAGTTGAAAAAATGTTGGTTCCTGATGGTGTAATGGGATATCTTAATTATTTTTAAGGAAAATTCAGGGCAGGTTGTTGTTGCCAAAATTGATTCACTACTATTGCATCTCTTAAAGATTTGTATAGCGCTTAGAAACTCAGTGTTGGGCTTTTTTCTGACAATATTTCTAGATCAGAGTTCAATATGTTCTTTGAATCCTCTATTTTTAATAATAATTTATTTTTAGATAGGCATTGCATTGATTGTTTACATTTTTAAAAACCTGTCTGTGGTGAGAATTGTTCTTTGGTACCTGTGCAAGTGTTAACACCAGGTCTGTCTGTGACCTGCATAGCCCAATTGGGCTACAGAAGAACTCAAAAAGAGGAATTAGCCTTGGACACTAGGCAATACAGTGTGAATGTGCATAGTAAGTATAAAAAAACACCTTCCTAATAGCATACAATTTTATTTTTTAATTATTTTTTTTTTAACCAGGCTCACCACACTAGCTCTCAGGCAGTCAGTGGGTTCTGTCATTTAAACTTGTCTCAGCGCCTGAAAGCAAAAGAATGAAAAATAACTACTCAACAGAAACTACATTTAGGGTTATGAAGACTTATGTAAAGGGGAAAAAAAGGTAGGAATGATCAAAATAACCCACCACCCTTTGACAGAGTTGAAAATATTTCAGTAAGCATTCATTCAGTTGCTCTAGTTAGAAGTAAAAATCCAGATTTACTTCAGTGCTGTTCTGTGAGGCTGATCTTGCATACCAACCATTTCATGTGCTGTACTTGGGTTCACATTTTAAAACTGATTTTTGTCATGGGCAGTAGTGGAGTTGGGAGCAAGAGTACAGTTATCTTGACTCAAATAATAACCGGAGAGTTATTAAAAGTGAAAGCATACATTATTTCAAAAGAACATTGCCAGGCATGAATTTTCAGCTTCCTGC
>NW_009952263.1:7290652-7319960 GCF_000747805.2 Chaetura pelagica | reverse complement strand
TGCTGAACAAACAAAAGAGTAGCACCTTGGGCCTAATCCCCCTTCCTTTAATGTCAATGGGAATTTGGATCCTAGAGTCTATTTTAGCAGTTTACTTGAAATGAAAAGTGACAGATAGTAAATTTATCCTCCCTGACTAAACACTCATAAAACAAAATTCTTTCGAGGAAAAGGAGAGATGAGATCCAAACAGAAATTTCAGTTCCTGTTGTGCACTGAAGTTGTTGTGTTTTTTTTTAATTTAAAACCCTTGCTCTGTTTTGAGATTAAAAATTTCACTCCATCATGGTCTTGTATATCAAGCAAGATACCCTCATCAGCTGTCTTCTGATGGACGATGAGCACAGCAGGATACATATGGAAAGGTACAGCTCAGTTGTAAATGTGAATGTTCTCCATGAAAAATTTCACTTGCCCTAGTAGTTAATCTCCTCTCTATACCAAAATATTGAATTTTCCCTTCCAGTATGGATGTTTTATAGTGACGATAAAGGGCTGTAACTCTGGAAGATGGTATTGCTCATCTTTCCTTTGTGTCATGCAACTCCCACTATATTATGATAGCATATGTTACTTCTCTGTCGTGAATTATTGGCTAAATGCAGCACATTTTAATCTATATTTGGAAAACAACCTTCTTCTTTCACAAAGAACCATGAGCAGTGCTAGGCTGGCCATATTGCACAATGGTTTTTATACTATGTAAAATATTTCCATTTGCTACTTCCTACTTGAGTTTTGCTTCCTAAATCCTTAATTAGAAAATATATACTTTAAGTGCTATGGCAGCTTGAGGCATTTTGCCATACTGTATTGAAATAACTATTCAAACTGTTTGATCATAGGACATTTACAATAAGAAGATTTATTTTTAGTCCACCAGGAAAATGGATGAGGTCAGGTAATACCAATTAAAAAAAAAAATTAGAAACATTAAGTTCCAGCTGCCTACTCCTCCACTCTTCCACAAATACCGAAAAAGGAGTTATCAAAATGGCTTATATTTTGTGTTTTAGAGCAGTTTTTGTAATCTTACTATAAAGAAGCTAAAGAGAATGGGGGAAAGCATAGTGTTGATTTGTCACAGTCATAGTCCTACAGTTTCTGAATCAATGTTCTGTGTTATATATAATACCAAAACTGGCAAATTTAGTGTAGAATGTTTTACATTTTCTAAATATAAACTCTCTGCACAGACAACAGGTGTGGTTTCATTTGCTTGAGAAGGCTATAGTCTCTTGGAGTCCTTATTTTTCTTTTTACTTAGTTTAAAATTAAACTGGAGTAGAACTTTTTAAATTATTTATGGATATAAAAACCCTGAAGTCTCAATATTGCAGGATATGGAAGCAGAATTATTATCTAAAGCTAAGGTATTTGAGTGCACACTTTGATTTCCTCTAATGCCAGAGTTCTTACTCAAGTTTTTCTCTCAGACAGTCACTGTACCCTGACTGTGTTTTCAGCAAGGTCTTCCTCCACACTGTATTTTCTTTTTTTTCTATCCCTGGTAAATAATTTCAGGTGTCAAACTCTTGTTTGACAGTAAGCCTCTTGTTTTACTATAAATGCTTCTGTTCTCCTGGACCACTCTTAAGGCAACTGAATCTGAAAATGCATGTAAACACACTGAGAGTTAAACTGTGTTGATTCAAGCCTGCACTCAGGCACAAGCTTCAGATAAGCTTCAGAGTGTGAAAGTGGGGAGAAATCCCACCCACCATCCCATTCCATCCTGAATGAGTATTTTCACTCATATATCTATCTGAAACTTGAAATTACCAGCTTCATTAAGCTTGGTGTGACCACAAACACACTTTTTTTCTACTCTTGCAATGCATTTGTCCTTACAGGTTGTGTCAGAACTGAAGTTTTGTGAGGTTTGATGTTCACTGAGTGGGGATTTTTGTTTAATTAATTTTGAAGCTGAAGAAGTTCATAAGTCGTAGCAATTAAAACTAAGAAATACAAGAGACCTTGGGCAATAATAATTAATTTCAGAGATCTATAAACAGAGAAAAGATTTTTACAACTGGCAAGCAAGAAAATGATGTTCCTGTCTCAAGAGTGGAAATTAACTAAGTATTCTGGATACACTTGAAAGTCAGAAGTTTATTCAGAGAGAAGGTTCACAATATGTATCTGAACAGAAGGGATTTTATTCCAAGATAAATTTTGGGATAAAATTAGAACAATCAAAGGAAAAACCACTGGCTGATAAAAGTAAGAAATCATGAGAAGTTAATGGAGATGACAGATTTTACACAGTACTGCAAGGTAGGTTTCTGACTGAATACATTTTTGTTTGACTTAGTGGTGGAAACAAGACAGAAGTAGAAAAACTTTAAGCTGGTTCTCATAAGCTAAGACTATATGAAATGCAATACCTGTATGACATACCTGTAATTGCCAGAAATAGTAACAGAAATGTAATAATAAGGCATGTTCTCTTTCTTCCAGATGGTAAGTATCACAGGATGATGATAAGTATTATAGAATACCAGGTTGGAAGGGACCTTGAGGGCCATCTGGTCCAATATTTCTAGGTAATAATATAGTTGAAATGAGATGGCCCAACACTCTGTCAAACTGAGACCTAAAACTGTCCAATGTAGGGGAATCCACCACTTCCCTTGAGATCTGGGCTTGTTTAGCCTGGAGAAAAGGAGGATGAGAGGAGACCTTATTTCTTTCTACCTGAAAGCAGGTTGTAGTGAGGTGGATGTTGGTCTCTTCTCCCAAGTAGCAGGTGATAGGACAAGTGGAAATGGGCTGCAGTTGTGCCAACGGAGGTTTAGATTTGATATTAGAAAAAAAAATCTTCACTGAAAGGGTACTTAAACACCAGAATAAGCTGCCTAGTGAGGTGGTTGAGTCTCCATCCCTGGAGGGGTTTAAGAGACGTGTAGAAGTGGTGCTTGGGAAACTGATTTAAGCAATGGACTTGGTAGAGTTAGGTTAGTGGTTGCTAGAGTTAGGTTATGGTTGGACTTGATGATCTCAAGGGTCTTTTCCAACAAGAATTATTCTATGATCATTCTCAGGGTGAAAAATTTTATTCTGGAGCCAGTTGGAACCTCCCCAGTAGTAACTTGTACCCATTACCCCTTTTCTTTTCCATGTAACTCCTGATAAAAAGTGAAACAGAGTAATATTGCTTTGTGAGGAGAAACATTCTGGAAAACAAAACAGTACCATTTTTGAAACTTCAGTAAGTAAAACCTTGTAAAAGGTGACACAAAAAGGAAATATAGCTGATTGATCTGATAAACAGTGAGTTCATAGACAGATAAGCCTTTAATTCAAGCCCTGACAAAATGTCACTCTTAAAAGATAAATAACTACAAAAATTATGTGAACTGGCTTGAATTTAGTACTATAGTTATTAAATAGCATGACCTTGCTATTGTTCTATAACTTTTACCAACATTTTTTTTTGTGTTTTAGTAAAAGCAAGTATCCTTAGTAGTATTCCCAGTAGTGTTATGTATGTTTATGGATTAATAAATTCCCACTTTTGGGATACATAAAATTTAAAAAATGTCAGAAAATTGGAAGGTAATAACCACAAATAACCTTTCAGCATCTTCTGCAGAGGCCTCAAAAGTCTGACTGCTTATAGATTTGAACTGACACAGTTCCAGCCAATTCACTAGGGGTCATTTACAAATATACAATCTAGTACAAAGGCATTAATTTTAAAAAAATCAAAATTCTAAACTGCAGGGTTTTTTTCAATAATTATAAACTATGATGTATAAATATTTTTAGCTAGTTAAGAAAAATAAATTAACACTTAAAGTGCTGCAGTCTTTATATGTTCATTTCCTTCCTTTTAGTTAGCAGCATTTGTATGATACAAGGAGTCTAATTCCAATCTAGCAGAAGGAGGCTGCAACGACCATTGTTTTCTTGTATTTCTAGGTAGGTTTCCAAGACACATAGTAACTTTAAGCCCTGATGCAGAGACAAATATATTCTATTTGGTTTGAAGTGATAAAGCTCATAAATTTATGTAAAGTGTAATAAAAAGGAAAAGTTGTTGCCATTATCATTAAAAGTAGATTTACCAGATTGAGCTGAACCAATTGCTTTTGACAGCCCAGAGGATATTTATATTTTCAGTGAACTTTTTATATCAATTTTTCATCACTAAACTATTTACTCTTGCTGGTTTAGCTAGATTTTGACTCCCTTGATTGTTCATATGGGAAGTAGATGATGACGTTATATTTAATTTTCATTATTCCTATGAGTGTATATAGTTTGAGATGCTTGGTGTGATGTATTCTATTCATATTGTATTACTCTAATTCCCTCTTATCCATAAGTTTGTACTTATACATTTTTATTAAAAAGAAGAAACCTTCCCAACAAGACAAAAAGTAAGGCATCAGGAAAAAAAAAGTACAGATATGGAAAATGGAGTTTTAGCTATTACAAGATGCTTTTTCTGTTCTACTGGGCAATATTAAGTCTTTATCCAACATATAATCAGTACTCAAAGTTACTAGTAATTGCTATGATGTTCCTTTGCAAACTCAGCAGACATCCAGAATAAGGAACTTAAAAGTAGATGCATATGCTAAAGAGAATCTGAACATACTGCTATTCTTTTTAAGCACAGATTTTGTGAAACTTTTAAACACATTTATTTTGGTTATACTCCACTCACTGTTCCATTTATTTTCCCCAAAGCTCTTTCTCACACAGAAAAGTTAGGGAAATTGTGTATTAGAGAAAATTTTGCTATTAACAAAACTGAATTCTGAATTTCAAGATAGAAACATAGACCAAAAATACTTACAGTTATTCTATCAAAAGCTATACTAGTATCAGTGATTTTAAATGACCAGTGCAGCTGATTAGATTATAAACTTCAGAGGCAATACAACCAAAAGAGCTATATGACAGCACACAAAACTACTCTGCCAATACTATTGTGAGAGCATGGGAATATTTTTAATACAAATTTTGTCGGAACTTCTAATTATAACTTCTTGTTAATTAACTTCTAATAATAACCTCATCAAATTTGCCTTCAAAAGTGATGACTGTTGACCAATAACATATAGTTGAAAAAAGGAAACAGAGGAAAAGCTAAAGCCCCAGAGAGAAAGATGTCCTCATCTGTGTCCAGATACAACTTTTAACATTGAAACAAAATTTTAGTTCATTAGTTCAGACACAGGGAAATAACATAACAATCTGAAGAATAACTAGCCTTTTCTGAAGGAACATAGCCTTCAGCTAAGTGTTTAGAGAATTATTTCATATCATCCTAGCTAGAAAGTTGATTCCTTGCAGATAGCCCAGATAAGATTATGAGAGGCGGATAGTAGGTGTTGTCTAGCAGAAACAGGACATATTTCTCAAGACCAAATTCTTACAGTCATTCTATTTATTACCCTGAATTTCCACAACAATATATCTGTACCACACATGCTATGAGCAGCTGCCAATTTCTTTGAAACACATAAACTGCCTATGTTCAAAGAAAAAATATGCTATATATATGTAATGAAGAAAGTCATCACTCAAGACAGCCCAGATGTACTTATAGCAAGAATAACCTTTTTAGTGTGTTTGTGAGGATTAATTGACACAAGATATCTGTAGGAAATGCACATTTATGAATATCACCTTTTAATGTCATACTTGTGAGGCTCAAATTTTGAGGAAGAATGAAGGAGACTAAAGTCTGTCCCAGTCTCTCTTCAGGCACTGGAAAAAAGTCTGGAGAAGATAGATGAAGGACTTGGCTAAACACATGAATGAAATAGTGGTGCTTGCTTCAGAAGGACTGCAAAAATGCAGAAGAAAATCCAGATAAAACTATTTATAGCCTGTTGGAGCAAAGGAGAGGGAGAATTTTGGCAAGAGATAAATGGTTCACAGTTTATAGAATCATAGAATGGTGAAGGTTGGAAGTGACCTTAAAAATCATCAGATTCCAACCTCCCTGCTATGAGCAGGGACACCTCACACTAGATGAGGCTGCACAAAGCTTCATCCAACCTGGCCTTAAACACCTCCAGGGAAGGGGTTTCCACAACCTCTCTGGGCAACCTATTGCAGCACATGACTACCCTCATAGTGAAGAAATTCTTGATTATATATAACCTAAATCTCCCTGTTTTCAGTTTAAAACCATTACCCCTTGTCCTATTACTACCTTCTCTGCTGAAAGGCTCCACCCCAGCTTTCCTGTAGCCCCCTTCAGGTACTGGAAGGTGCTGTAAGGTCTCCCTGGAGCCTTCTCTTCTCCAGGCTGAACAGCCCCAACTCTCTTAGCCTGTCTTCATAGCAAAGGTGCTCCAGGCCTTTGATCATCTTCATGACCCTTCTCTGGACCCTCTGTGACAGCTCCATGCCTTTCCTGTGATGAGAACTCCAGAACTGTACACTGTACTCCAGGTGGGGTCTCACCAGAGCAGAGGGGTGGAATCACTTCCCTGGCCCTGCTGGCCACACTTCTTTTGATGCAGCCCAGGACGGGGTTGGCCCTCTGGGCTCCAGTGCATACTAGTGGGTCAGGTCGAGCTTCTCGTCTACTACCACCCCCAAGTCCTTTTGGTCAAGGCTGCTTTCTATCCATTCTCCCCCAAGCCTGTATTTGTGCCAGAGGTTGCTCCAACCAGGTGCAGGACCTTGCATTTTTCTTTGTTGAACTCCATGAGCTTGGCATTGACCCACCTCTCAAGTCTGTCAAGGTACCTATGGAAGGTGTCCTCTCTCTAGGGGTCAACTATTCCACACAGCTTGGTATCATCAGCAAACTTGCTGAGGATACACTCAATCCCACTGTCCATGTCTCCAACAAAGTAGCCTTTTCATAGAAGGTCGCCAGATTGGTCAGACATGACTTGCCCTTAGTGAAGCCATGTTGGGTGTCACCAATCACCTCCTTATTTTCCATGTGCCTTAGCATTTTCCAAGAGGATCTATTCCATGATCTTGCCAAGCATGGAGGTGAGACTGACCAGTCTGTAGTTCTCTGGGTCTTCCTTTTCCCCTTTTTAAAAATAGGGGCTATGTTACCTTTTTTCCCATCAGTGGGAACCTCACCAGACTTCCATGACCTCTCAAATATGATGGAGAGAAGCTTAGCAACTGCATCTGGTAGATCCCTCAGGACCTGTGGATGAACCCCATCAGGTTCTATAGATTTGAGCATCTTCAGGTTCTTTAGATGGTCACAAAACTGTTCTTCTCCTACAGTGTGGGGTACATTTTTCCAGTCCCTGCTTTCACCTGCTGTGACTGTTGCAATGAGGCTGGAGCACTTGCCAGAAAAGACTGATGCAAAGAAGTAATTGAGAACCTCAGCCTTCTCAATACCCTGCGGAGCTAGGTCTCCCGTTTCCTTCAGAAGAGGACCTATATTTTCCTTGGTTGTCCTTTAATCCCCAACATAACTATAGAAGCTTTTCTTATTTCTCTTTACATCCCTGGAGAGATTTAATTCTATCTGGGATTTGGCTCTCCTCACGGGACACTCGGACAACCTCCCTGTGATCCTCCCAGAGTACCTGTGTTATCTTCCACCCTCTGTATGCTTCCTTCTTAAGTTTGAGTTTTTCTAGGAGCCGTTTGCTCATCCATGCAGGCCTCCTGGAGTTTTTACCTGACTGTCTACTAGTTGAGATGCATCACTCTCAGGCCTGGAGAAGATGATTCTTGAATATCAACCAACCTTCATGGGCCCCTCATCCCTCCAGGATGTTACCCACGACACTCTCTCGAGCAGATGGCTGAAGGGGCTAAAATCTGCCCTCCTGAAGTCAAGGACAGTTAGCTTACCATGAGGCCTCCATGCTGCCCTAAGGATCTAGAACTCCACCATGTCATGGTTGCTGCAACGAAGGCTGCCCTTCCTTGTTGGTGAGAACAAGGTCCAGCATAACACCTCTACTTTTTGGTTCCTCGATTACTTGGAAAAGGAATTTGTCATCAGCACACTCCAGGAACCTCCTGCATTGTTTTTGCTTTCCAGAGTTGTCCCTCCAACAAATATCAGGGTGGTTGAAGTCACCCGTGTGTACCGTGGCTTGTGATCATGAAGCAATGACTTAAAGTGTGAGGGATAGGAGAAAATGTATTTAGCCAGGGACAGATGTAAGGTTTAGTACAGGAACTAACGAAAAATAACTTCTGGTGTTTTATTTTTTATGTCATGCTTATGGTGTTCTCATTCCTGATTTTAAAAAAATATGCAGTTGACAATACAGTCCTTATAAACATCAGCCTGGTATTTCCAAAGGGTACTTAAACCTTCTTCCTGCTGTATCAGTAAGGAAGAACTTATGAGAAAATGATACTGCCTGTTAACAAAATTAATCCAATCCCTTCAGGACTGAGTAGGACTGAATTCACCCTTTAAAATAATGACATGTATCCAATGTCTTTGTGAGGCTTCTGGACAATGTGAGATCCAATAAAATGAGAAGATAAACTTGGGTTAGTTAATATCTACAGATTAGATGTGTGTATTGCTTGGGCAACCCACGTTGTTTTTAAGAACAGATCTGTTACTTTATTCACCTCAACCATCTAGCATTATGTGAACATTCAGGAAGGAGGCCTGATGGGCTAAGTGTCCTCTGCCTCTTTACAAAAGAAAAAATATAGCGACAGAAGAACACAAAATCCTCTTTACTTAATGTGGACCTCTATCTCTGGTGTGCAAGTCCTCCATGTCCAAAGATAATTAGCACTTTATAATGCTAATTATTATAATTATGTCTGAGAAAAAAATCATTAGGGGGTAGGTCTGTTCAATGATTTTCAATTGCCCCCTCTATTAAAAAATAAGGTCATTTTTCAAATAGCTGGTTTCAGCGGCTCAAAGCTGGAAACTGTTACAGAGTATTCTCTAGTTATTTATTTTCTCATTTATGACAGTAAATAAGAAAAAAAGTGTCATGAAATTACCTCAAAACTTGTTGGCCTCAACTACCAATATTAAAGAAGTAAAAAAAAAAATATTTTTTGTCATTTTTTGGCGTGAGTGTGTGAACCTTGTAGAGAGAGAAGCTACGAAAATTCAGCTTATAATTTCTTCTCTCACATGTTTATTTGAAATACCAGAGGTTATTAGAAATTTTTAAATTTTTTTTTAAATACCAGTAGCTGGAAATGAAATGGCATACGTTGTAGAGCATAAATAGGAAATGTAAGTGTTTAAAAAAAGGAAAAAAAAATAAACTTGGACATTCTACTGGGAGAAAAACAACCAGCTGAAGAGAAAATACTTCACTTTTTTCTTTCTCACTCAGCATAACAATCATACAAAGAAGTGTAATTGTTGAAAACTATGATTTTCAAACTTTTTATATGTGGTTTGAAAGAAGTATAAAAATTCAGATTGTGAGAGGTACTTAAACTCTAAATGATGTTACATGTTATGTTTGTTTTTGAATATAGTTAATTCATTTTACTAGGAAGAGAGTTTGCTGTGAATGAATTTGACTTAGTTTGATCTTAGAGCTGGGAACAAAGTTGGGGGTTATTTTTCCGGGACTATACAGTGGCATGAGAGGAGGAAGATGATGAGGCTCAATAGGCTCTATGCAAATGGAGTGAAAGAGGGGCTTATTTTAAAAATTTTGGTGAATAAATGACTTATAGAAGAGAACGCAATTTAGTTGTCAATCCAATAGGCAAAATTGTTTGTTAAGATCCTTTTGTAACACCGTGTAAGCAGCTAGACATAAAGCCTAAAAGAAGGTATGTTTCATTGTTTATACAAGTTCAGATTAGAGAATCAGACTAAAATATAGCTTCTGTTTCTGACGAACCACATTTTTTCTGATTTGGACTGATATATCGTGTTTAAGTGTTTGAGAATAGAGAAGAAATGTGACATGACTTCTGCCATATGGCTTAACTAATGTTTTGTGACAAAAGTAGCTTAACCATATATACCATATACCATAAAAAATGGGCTGATAATTTTCCCACATAAAAATGTGTTTTGAAAACTCAGAAACACCCTGAGGGTATTCTCAAATATTCAGAGAGTAGGAACAAACCACTTCTACAGATTTGCTTCAAAGTAAAACCTAGGATGGAGTGCAAATGCTTTTGCAGCCTGGATCAGACAGTTCCTTGTAGCTCTAAAGGCTGGCCTCAATTTAAAAAAAAAAAAAAAAAAAAAAAAAAAGTTATTCAAGAGGAAAACATTTTCCTCCCAAGGTTGTGAAGAAGAAAGATCCTCACTGATAAGGTCTCTAGATGGAAATTAGCCCTTCACATGTAATTTGACATCTTAAAAGGAAAAGCTTCCCAGGAGAAAGAGAGGTATTTGTTGCATAGATTGAACACTTTAAAAGGGAAAGGCTCAAATGAATGTTGAGAAAATGGCCACTTCACATTTTCAGAAGATTGGCACTGTCAAAAAAATAAATGTGATGAACACACACCACACACTCCCCTCCCCCCGGTTTCAAAATAATAATCTGTTAAGGCCCTCCTTCCAAACACATGTAGTGTATTTTGGTTTTATGTAGTAACCAAACATGATCCACTGCAGATGTGCTATATTTCCTTTTAAATAAAGAAATTAAAAGAACACTGGCTTAACTACTATTTCAGAGAATAGTCTAAGCAAATTAAATATCAAGTTAAAGTACAATAAAGCTGATAAATTTTCTATCTTTGTCCCCCCCTTTCAGAATTTCTATTATTATGACTTTGGGGAACCATCAGAAATTCTATGTTGAAATCTATTTTAGTAAATCACTCAAACATGTTCTTAATTTTGACCACCAGTGAAAGTAATGGAATTACTTGTATGCTTCGAGTTAAGTGCACTCACAAGTGCTTGCTCCAGCATCCTTTCATCCCTGATGGAGTAAAAAAAGTCTCTTATGCCTAAAAATAAGATGTTATTTCTTGTATTATTATCCTGCGAAGGTTGAGCTAAAAAAACAATGTAAATGCATCAGGCAGTCAGGCATTCCAAATTGCCTGAAGCTACCCTTGATCCTAGGGTGCTTCATTTTTAAACAGCAGTAGAAAATAAACTGAAGGATTCTTTTTCCTTCATTTTTATTGTCCTTGGCACTTCTGATTTGTCTTGGTTAGCAACCTTTTTCACAATGCACAACTCTATAGAAAGAAAATAAGACCTTGGCACAAGCACTCCAGTCATACATGATGTCAGTTGCCACTGCAAAGGTATTTGGCAGGTATCAGTTCTAAGCCACAAAGTTTTATCATTTAAGTGACCTTGGGTCACCCAGCTTCTCTGTCTGGGGTATCTAAATGAGTTTCATTCTTTGCATCAGAGAAAAAGCATTGACAAGATTGGTTTCTTTCAGTTAAATTATAGCAATGACAGGGACTACTCTCAGAGCCAAAGAGTGATTCATGAACCACTGGCATGGATGAGACCATGGCAAGCAAGTCTGCACCAGTTCACAGATTTAGTGTGAGCCTTTAACATTTATAGTGCAGCTGAAAAATTAATGATAGTGTTACTTGTTTGCCTGTGAAGAACTTACTGGGATCTCTTGATCTGAAGAGGGAGCCTAAGGAGGCTAATTTGTTCCACTACAGACAGATTTCAACGTACAATCACAGAATCACAGAATGGTTGAGGTTGGCAGGCACTTCTGGAGGTCCACTGGCCCAACTCCCACTGCCCAAGCATAGCAGCCAATTTCCCAGGACCATGTCTAGTTGTTTTTTTAATCTCCAGGATGGAAACTCCAAAACCTCTCTGGATACCCTGTGCCATCACAGTAAAAACCCATTTCCTTGTGTTTAGATAGAGCATTATGTGCCCATTGCCTCTTGTCCTACAGAGGCACCACTGAAAGGAGCCTGGCTACCTTCTTGCTACCTTCTGGCTACTCTTAATCATCCTTGTAGCCCTTCATTGAGCTTCATAGAATGTTGAATAAAAGTAATGTCTATGTTAGCAGAAATGCTGGAACCTTACAAAAGAAATGCCTATATACTTTGCTGTAACATAGTCAGTAGCAAGAAATTACTGGAGAGAATTATTTCATACCAGTTCTGGGAAACATACAGTTCAGACACAATCAACCACCTTTTTTTTTGGAACAATGTAGACGACATAGACAATCTTTATTAGGACCTTGGATTTGTGGGCAGATCCTGACTATTATTCTGATCTCTGTTGCTCAATAAGCAAGGAAGGACTACATAAAGTGGCAAGAACATCTAATACAGGCAGATGGCAGCTAGTCTAAAGAAAATACTGGTTTTTTCAATTTATTTTTTCATTGCTTCATACAGTGATTCTGCTATTGCAGGCTGGGTGCCAATAATTCAGGGTGGTGACACATGGGACTAATACAAAATGTGTTCAGTTTGTAGTTAGGTTAAAATAGAAGCAAAGTTGAAAACAAGCAAAGTTGAAGTCAGGCAGTTTCAACTTTATAAACTTCCTAGCACTAGTTTAGAGCAAATCTGTTGGTTCTGGTGGGTGTAGAGCCCCCAGTGCAAGCTGTGAGATTTCTAGCCCAAAGAATCAATAGATCTTCTAATTGTGTCATGCCACGTCTGTGATTTAGACTGGAATATATTCTGTGTTTTGTTTAATAAGCTTGCAAGCTTAAATACCATGCGTTTGTGGGATGCTCCACTGGGATTCATCCTTAAGGTTGCCCAAATGTATCTCCTCTTCCAGTGACCTACGTAGGAAGTGACATGAGACATGTGGCGGTTTAATTAGCAAAATGTTGGCATCAGATTAATAAAGAGGAGAATATCCTTTTCTACAGTTTCTGTTTCATATAAATATCTCTCTCAGAGCTCTAGTTCCATATGGCAATCAGAAGTACTTGTTAACATAGTTGTTTAGGTATATGAATAACAAAGGTGGGTTTTCTCCAAGCCTGTAAGGTGGACAGATAAAATTCAAACTCACTCAGCTACACAGAAATTTTTGTCTATTTTTTAAACCCCAAACATAGATTAGAAACTTCTAATATTCTAATTCTTGTTGTTTTGGGCTTTTTCATGGTGGTTTTTTGTTTGTTTGGGGTTTTTTGTTTGTTTTTATTATTCTTCTTTTAATTAGTTTTAATTTATTTCTACATTGCTAAAGCTTGTTTGGAAATGGAAGTCATGATTCCATGAAAAAATAAACATTTCATAGAAACGCCCAATTAGTAATGGCAGATTTGAGTACGCGCATAAGTTAAGTACAGTTTTTAAATATAGTGAAACACTGGGTATTCGGTTTTAAATAACCCACAACAAATAATTGTAGGTTGTTTATTGATTATCTTCTGCCTTTGGAACACCCATCAGAATATAAAAAAATGTCTTGGATTTACATATGTTCCATGTCTTTCAAATGTGTTTTTTCAGTGTTTTCACTGTTTGGAAGGTGAAAGTCTGAATTTCATACACAGTATTCAAAGCTGTATTGATGACAACAGAGGACATTGAAATAACATGACTGTGCACATTTAGATAGACCAGAACGGAAAGTGGAAAAATCTTTGATGTAGAGAAACAAAAAATTAAGGTTGCTCATGTATAATCTTTAAAATTTCTTCCTGATTTGACCAGAAAAAAAATGTTTTGCTTTTTTGGGTCTAAGAAAGCATAGTCATGTTTTGTATAGTTGGCACTAAAACTGCTATTAAAAAGAACAGCAGAGGTGAAAGTATTATGAAATATTTTCACTTTCTCATTATCTCAAAAGCTGAGTTTGGGAGTATTGCAATGCTCACTCCATTGAGCTTTTCATTATCCTTTGCTCTTCCTTTTCTTGCTACATATTCTTATTTTTAAAAAAACAGGAATAGCTCTGGTGTTTCTATGCCTTCCAAAGAGCAACTTCTGGCAACAGAAAAAGAGGACTTGAACAAATTGGAGACTGACCCCGGCAAATTTGTGAAAGTAGCCAGACAGAGGACTGAGGTTCATGACTAGAAAAAAAGTCCTTTATTCTTCTATAGCCCTATATAAGAACTGCAATCCTCATGAAGCCATGGACGAAAAGATTTTGGTACCTTTCTCGCTGAATTAACTCATAGTTGTTTTTGATTCTCACATGATTATCAAGTAAAGAAATTCTACTTAGTAGTTTTTTGTGCCTCTTCAAGTCCTCATTCAGAATTATACTCTTTTTTGACATTTATCTTTTGATTATAAACATCATATTACCAGGATTGGATAGGATAGGATAGGATAGGATAGGATAGGATAGGATAGGATAGGATAAGGTAGACTATTTTGGTTGGAAGGAACCTAAAATGATAATCAAGTCCAACCGTCTGACCACTTCAGGGCTGACAAAAACTTAAAGCTTTTATTAAGGGCATTATCCAAATGTGCCTTTAACACTGACCACCCCCTCAGGAAAGAAATGCTTCCTAAAGTCTGGTCTAAACCTCCTGTATCTTTGAATTATTTCCCTGAGTCCTGTCACTGGATCCTAGGGAGAAGAAATTAGCACATCCCTCTCCACTTCCCTCCTCAGGAAACTCGAGAGCAATGAGGTTGCTCCTCACCCTCCTGCTCTCCAAACTACACAAGTGCAGAGTCCTTAGCAGTTCCTCATGGGACATTCTTTTCAGTCCATTCACCAGTTTTGTTGCCCTCCTCTGGACACGTTCAAGGACCTTCACATCCTTCTCAGATTTGGGGTCCCAGAACTGCACACAGTACTAGAGATGAGGCTGTACCAATGCTGACTACCGAGGGACAATCACATTGTTTGACCTGCTGGTCATGCTGTGTTTGATACATCCCAGGAAGCAGTTTGCCCTCTTGTCAGGCCATGCTGCTGGCTCCTATTGTTCCTGCTGTTGACCAGCCCTTTCTGCAGGGCCACTCAGGTCCCAGTTTCTACTTGTGCCCAGCAATTTAAACTTCTGCAGAACATCAGACTTACTTATCTTTGAAAATCCCTCAATCTTAATGATTTGCTTGTTTGTTGCCAAAATGGCTGAATGTCTTTCACAGAATTTCACATTGCTTGAGCAATGTGTCAGATGCTCTTTGTATGTGATAAAATCATTTTATTCTGCAGTCTTTGCCCCCCAAAAAGAGGAGGAAGCCCACTTTCTCTGTTCTTAAATGTATGTAGGTTAACAAAAAGCATTCTTCAAAGGATTTGGGTGAGACTCATGGGACATGTGCAACTAAGTGATGATACCTGCAGAATCTTTCAAAGACTGTGCAACAGGATATGGTCTATATTGTTATCTCTGTAAAACCATAAACTTAAAGAGCAGTAGATCTGCAAGAATGGTTTTCTCAGAAAGCATGCCACTTACATGAGTTAGAAAATTTAAGCTTAAACATTGTTTTTTAAAACTTTAGGTTAGATTTAATTAAAAGAATAATTAAAAAGTCCTAGTGTTGGTTAGTACAGAGAGGCATAACATAGCCTTCCCTAATTTTTCTGCCTATTCACTTTATCCTGCTGTGTTACACCACTGTTACTGCAATTTTGGGCTTTGTGTACAGAGGCTTTCCTCTGTTCTGAACTCTACCAGTTAAAGTAATAGTGATTCTGTTACAAAGGTAAAAGGAGAATAAAATAATCAGATATTTTTTTTTTTCCCCTTGTAACCTCAGTCCATGTTTGAAGCCAAATTCCAGAAACAGAAAGATTAGCATCTTCTTCCAAAGAGGTCTTCATGGACTGACTCTCTTTGAATCAATGGGACTTTGTGAGGATTGGAAATGGCATTTGCAGGGAGTAATCGCAGCATGAAGGAACAGTGTGTCAGAACACTTACCTCTGAGATATTTCTCTGTGCCTATCTTTTAGTAGGAACAAATAGTATTTCTTTCATTTTCTTCCAGCAACGGGGCCTTTTTTAATAGATGAAGAAAAATAAAACATTAATTCATTCTTACTCAGATTTGAATTGAATGAATAGAACTAATATATAATCTTCTTTCTGCAAAGTGATAAATATTTACAGTGTGTAATGAGATTTCATGTCAAAAATTGATGGTATTTATTGAGTTTTAATAAAAGCAGATTTGAAAATGTTAGTTTTATTAAAGAAAAGAAGTGTTGAAAATATTGTTATTTTCACATTTGCTTTTTCTATGGAGACCTTATATGTAAAGACAGATTTTGAGCTAACTATATTACTATGGAAATCAGTTGCAGCAGAATAGAAATAGTATGAAATAATGAAAACATTAATACTTCTTTACACCTTGTTCCATTTATTTATCAGTTACACTTTCTTTTTTTTCTTTGCTATTAAACCTCACATATTTCAATATTAATAATTTTCCCTCTTTTCAATTTTCCTAAATTCAAATTCCTAAAATTGTAACAAGAAGTAGGTATTTCATACATGGCAGAAATCTCTACATTAAGGGCACTGCCAGGTACAATGTCCAAAGTAAGTGCTATGCAGATATTTGTGTCTCAGTGAATAAATTTTTTTCAAGGTTGTATTGTTGCTAAAAGGAGGCTGTATCCTCTCTCCTCAATGATGAGTCCAGACATCAGTTACTTCCAAACTGACTTACTGCAATACCTTAACATATGCTGCCATTAAGTAATCTGCTAAGTCTATGGAGCTCAGCTTTCTTGAGGATTTAAGACACATTAGTCAAAATATCAGTACATAGGTGCTGAGTGCTTGAAAATATCTATGTGTTCCTTCCATTTATATAAAACTTGTAATCATTTAATGTTTCACAAATAGATGAAGCAAGTGGTTGGACTTGCTTTTAAAAGGCTGAAAACTCTAAGCAAACTCTAAACTAGTTAAATGATGTTTAGTTTCCAGGCCTTGTAGCTGTAAAACCCTCATTAGCAGGTAAGGCAACAGTATTTATGTTAAATTAGTAAACCATTTTCAAAAGGATAAATGAAAAAAAAAAAAAAAAAAAGGAAAAAAAAAAAAAGGAGTTTATTAGTATATTATGTAAGTTAAAAAAATAAAGGAGGGAGAGTGAGGGCAAAAGATAGCAAGAGATGTGAAATCTAGCTTATTTTACACAGGTTTTTTTAGATTGCATACATCTACATGCATGTGTGTGTGTGCATGTGTAACTTTAGATAGGCATTTTTGCTTCAGGCAAACAGAAGGAAACCTCTTACAGGATCCCTTTAACTGGCATGAAGCCAGCCTTGCTCATTTTCTGCAGCTGGCATGAAAATAAACTCATTTTTCCAGAAGTGACCCCCATTATTTCATTTTTCCTAGCTCCCAACAAGTTGATGAGCTATAATACAAAGCAAAGCAATTAATTGTTATATGGCATCTTTGTTAGA
Source organism: Chaetura pelagica (assembly GCF_000747805.2). Lineage (NCBI taxonomy): Eukaryota > Metazoa > Chordata > Aves > Apodiformes > Apodidae > Chaetura > Chaetura pelagica. The sequence goes on along the minus strand of NW_009952263.1, from coordinate 7,302,721 downwards.
GTAGTAGCGGTGATCAGCAGTTGGGGAGGAGGAAATAGTCTTGTGCATGTGGTAAAATAAAGATTTTCAGCAGAATAAATGAGTAAAATGATCTCAGATGGAAGTTATGTTCTATTTAGTTACAGGAGGAGAAGGGAGACAGGCCTTACAAAAAGCAGGCTAGAAATTTCTCAATGAAATGAGAGAGCTTTTTTTGAGCTTTTTGCTTTTATTATTAGGTTTGTTTGCTTTTTTGCTTTTTAAATCTCCCTTCTGCACTTGAAATGCAAATTTCAGTTTTGGAGAGGATGAACTACTCCTCTAAGAGGTGTTGCTAAACGGTCTTGACCTGCAACTGAAAATAACAAAGCAGAGCAGGCAGTCACCCAATCAATTGTAGTTAAATCTCCTATGAGCTGACACCAAATGTAGCTTGAGCTTCTGTTTCAGGGAAGCTCCACCAAGCCAGTAGATCTAAAATACAGAATTTTGTTTTATTTCATGTTGAAACTTGTTCTACTCTATATCAGTAATTAAATATTGATTGCAGTTGTACTTGAAGTTTAGTCTCCCATCCTGGTTCAGCATTGCAAACAGGGGTCCTTGGCTGCTCTGTAGGTAGCTGAAGTCTCTTCTCTCTCTCCTGCTCTGTATTTCCCATACAAAAAAAAAAAATGCACAGAAACTTCCAGGAAATGTTTACTTATGGTCTTGCAGCACTAAGATCCCACATGACTCTAGTCCTGTAAACAGCTCATGGGAGGCCAAAATGGGAAGATCAAGTTAAAAACAGGGCAAGATAAAGCAAGTCAGTGAAGTTGTAACGCATAACTGCACAGTCTTTGGAAGCAGAGATCAAAACTAGAGAGAAAATAAGACGGAGATGATTAAAGTAAAAATCGAATATTACAGGAACATATTTTGCCACCCAAAATTTGTTAATGTGAACAGAAGAGAAGGGCAGCAATTGTGATCTGGATCATCTTCTGGAATCGATGAAAATTACTATGAATTAAGTTTACTATCTAAGTTTCTTTAGAGGACACAGTAGAAATGGGCAGAGCCTGGGGAAGCAGGAATCTAATCTGAGACATTCTTTTTAGCAGCAGTATGACTAACAGAGTCATGTTAAACCAATTTGGTTTTAACATGTTATTTTTAATCCTTGTCAGTTCATCACATTTCCTTGCTATTGGATGCACAGCTGAGGGGTAGAAATGGTGTGGGAACATTAAGCTAAAGACTAAAAGGGGGGAAGGTAAGAGTCAGGCTCTTTAAAGTGGTGCTGCTAACAAAACCAGTGCTCATTAGACTATGACTTTTCTAAGCACCATGATGCAGTCTACGTTTCTTTCCATGCCTAAACAGCTAAAACAAATTTCTTTCTTGCACTTATACAAAGAGACAGAGGATCAGTTTGCAGTGATGGGAACTCTGGGTCCAAAACATATTTCCAGTTTAGATTAACTGTAACTCTTATGAAACTCATCAAAAACTTTTAACACAAATTATGTGTTAATGTTTCTCTTGGTACTTGTGGAAGGAGAATTCTTAACTAGCAATGCTTTTATTTATCTGAAAGCTTTCTCAATTTGCAGAAGAAGCAAAGCTTTTCTATAACTGCATCTTGAACCTGAGCTACAGACACCCTACTACAGGCACAGAGGAGGTAGCTTGATGTCTACCTGCATTGAAGGTTCTAATTATCTGAGAAGGCTGAATGCGGGAGATGTGGTGGTAGGTACCATGTTTGGAACTCCTGCCTTCTACAAGGTCATCTAAGAATGAGGGTTTTTCCCTTTCATGTTACATCTTTTTGGCATATTTGGTAAACACAACTCTGAACCATTAAGTGGTGGTATGTGTACTTGTTTCCCATAAGTAACAATGCTCCATGTCTTGCTGACAACTGAACTAATCCAGCTCACTGAGAAACATGCAGGTTTGTAAGAAACAAGTAAACTGTTTCATATCAGTGCATGAAGGGATGACAGTCACTATGTCCAAATGCATCAGTGAAGAAGTAGCACAACAAACAAAGAATCTCTCTGTAGTCCTTTAATTTATAGTAGAAACCACCTTCCAAGGGAAGAACAAGAAATATCTTGAGTGACATAAATAAATGGAAAGACTGAACTTTTGGTTAGCCTTTTTTGGAAAACAGTTATTCCCTCCTATAAGAGAGAACAGAAGGAATCTTGAAAGAGGAAAGAGAGGAGGGGAAATATAGTTGTATATAAAACAAACATTGATGAAGGGACAGTCATGCAGCTTCTCCCCCGTATCATGGCACACAAGAGGGAGGAAAGACCTACAGTACCTCTCTATCAGTAAATCCACTTGCAAGAGAAGCAGTAACATGGAAAGCAACAACTATTCAGCTGAAAAACCATAACAAGAACTCAGTTAATGGTGACCAAATAGGATGACACCAGAAATATTGACTGTGACCTTCTGCTTTAAGGGAGTAAGGAAGAAAGGCTGTTCTAATTGGAACAGTAATGTCTATTAAAATGTTATTAAAATTTAGTTAGCATTGCTATTCTATTTAATAACATATCATGCTAGATGACAGGACATCTGCAACACTGCTTAGACAGACTAACTACCTTAAGGCTATACTTTTGCAAACAGTTACTAAGAAGAATATATGTGACTAGTCTCCATACAGACAATTCACGGTCTTGTGAAGACTGTTGCAAGAGTAAGTTACCCATACTCATAGGATTAGTAGGTCAGAAAAAACATAGCAGGAGGACGTGACAGTATAACGATAAGTATAGAAGAAGGAACACACATGAAGAATATGATATTACTGAAAATTTTGGATGGAGCTGAGGCTTCAGTTGCGTGTAAGTAGCAAAACAAAAGGTCATTAATTCAGTTAGTAGCAACTCTGTTCTGACCCTTCCTCTGATAATCTTATCATACATAGGTTACATATTAGTTCTGATCTCTGGTGTAAATCAAGCATAAGTCCATTTCAGTAAGGAATGATACAAAAGAGATCAGTGCTATGTGCTGAGACAGACAGGCTGAATGTCTCAGCTGGCATAAACTGGTGTAGTTGCAGGAGGGCAAAGCTATTTTACCCCAGATGAGAATCTCTATTGTGTCTCCCAGAATAAGCCTTTATTGAACTAAGCCCAAGGGGAGGAAGGAAGAGAAGAATGATGAAAAGAAGGAGACCAAAAGGTATGCAGGGCAGAAGTACACAAAACCCTCTTCCCCTATCACTGATTACAAATTATTATACAAGCTGAGCCCCATATTGTATACTTCATTTACAGTAATTGTACAACAGCTGTATAATAGGTGTAGTTTAAGGTATGAGTGTTGCTCAGAGTGTAGCTTAAATGTCCACAGTGAGATGTGAATATGAATATGAATGGTCCTGACTGCATAGTAATTGGTGGTATTATGGGAGTGAATGGAAAAGCTACATATGGATGAATGGGTGGGGCTAGGGAAGGGTGCAGCACAAGAGACTAATGGTAGATTTTATTTTCTCACATAGATTCCTTTTACTTTAAATAATTAGCCAGCAGCAATAGAAGCAAATGAAAAGAAAGAGGAGACCAGTTTGGCACACTGAAGCTCTATACTCATTATATTAAATCATTCCAATTTCCCTCTCTTCACCCCACCTACCTACCTATTGATCCATCCGCATTAAAGTTATAACATGAGCAATGGAAAAGTTCCAACCTGCAGGGGGGAAAAATTATTTTGAGAATATGAGATAATTAAAACAAAAAAGTGGTTGTACAAAATGCCTTAGCACTCAGAAAACAAACAACAAACCAAACCTTGGAACAACATAATTCTTTTTCTTTTGCACACTTGCTACTGGCTTGTGTGTGTTGCTGTTAGGGTGTTATAAAACGAGAGGTGTATGCTGCTGTGAGGAAATGATGAGGTAGGGGTCAGAGATAAGAACCAATTCGTATTGTATTTGTTCAGTTTCATTCTTTTGTTACCATAAAATTTGGAAAGCATTGTTCTAATTTTTTTTGTGTTGTTTGTTTTTTTCCCCCTACTTTTATTTCTTTATCATTTTTATGAATTCAAACGGATGGTAATCTGTCCTTTTGTACAGCTGGGTATGTAGTTATCAAGAAGATTATGAAATTTGGATTGCTTGGGTGATTTGAGCAATTTATTGCTTATTCTGAAATTCTCTAAGTGCAAAGCAAGTATTTAACTTCAGAACAGGAAAATTACTTAAAAAGCATTGTGAATTGTTTTTTAGTATCACAGATAGCCAATTATGTTGCAAGTTCATATGAACTCAGAGACTGATCTTGCAGATGCTCACACTTCAAAAAACTTGAGTTCAGAGTGATTTGCTCGCCTGGTACATGTATTCATGTCCAAAACTGTAGATTCTACCCCCAACCAAGCTGTAGGAATCTGATTTTGCATTATAAATTGTAGTGCAAAGCTGTATACTCAGAAGTAGCAAATTATTAAACAATTGAAACTCATTGTATAGCATGTTGACAAGAAATACATTTTGAGTTAAAAACTTGTCAAATTGATGTCATGTGTATCACTGATCCTCCAAATCTCTGTTGTTTTGACAACCATTTTTTGTGTAACGAAAGCTAATTTCCTAAAGAAGACATTAAAAACAGAAAGCCTATTATTGCATCATGCTACCTATTTATAAAATCTAACAAATGAACACAGCAAAAATTAATGACAATTATTCATGCTCTTGAAAACTGCAGTACACGACAAGAAAAAACGGTTGCTATTGCTCACTTCTTTTTTAAGACAATCTCTGTTTACCTGGTTCCCAAGTGTTGAGAACCTGTACACTACATTTGCATAGGATAACTAACATACACCACACCATTTTCACGTCTGCAAGTACACGTGAGTAACCGTAATTACACGTGACACCAATTACTCTATTACTTTGTATTAAATTATAATGGAAAATTCCACTAGAGAATTGAAGCCTAATTGCATCTTAATTTGCATAATTTTGCATATTAATTACATCTCAGATGAATAATAAATTTCAGCAGATTTTTAATTTATGCATAGACACAAAAACAAGTGGAGAAATAATTTACAAAAAAATACCAGCAACTATTACTTTGGGCATTCAACTAATTTTGCTTAGTTTAGCAAAACAAAACTTGGTTTGTTTAATATATCATCTTTAGGCTGATTGCTGTTTATTGCACAATAAGTCAGTTTTGGAGCACAGAGAGAAGCTGGGCTCTTTTAATAAAAAAAAATAAAATAATGGTAATTCACATCACTTTAACTTGAGGGATTTTACATTTTTGAGCAAAATGTTTGGAGGACAGTGCTATTTAACTAATTTGAGAATGGGCTTAATTGGGATACTTTTTTACTTTTAAGATATATTTTTTTGGTGCACTTTTTAATGAAGGAATAAAAAATAGAATATTAAAAGAAAAAATCTTGATGAGGAGGTTTCTCTGTTAATCAAATGCAGAATGTTGTCTTGTTTAAAGACAGCGGTTAAGCAACTGCAATTTTGATGACTATTAGTTTCAGACAAAGGGCAAAATTAAGGCCAGGAAATGTGTAGAATTTTAAATCGACATATATTTAAATAATCCTGGAGGTATTGTGTTTAGTTAAGAGTCATTTTATATACCAGGAAAATATCTGCATAGTCAAAATGCACAAAAACTGTAACCTAAAACTGTAACTTTAGAGGCAAGATAATACAACGACTTATCCCTGTTACAGTCAGGTGGACTACTCGTGTATATAAAGTTAAGCAGACAGAAAAGAACAGAGGTATTACCTTCTTTCTTCTTTCCTGCATACCAATTTTCCTAGGAATGCTATTAAAAAGAATTATATTTGTATTTTGTATGTTTCTGTAGAGCTTGTATAATGAGAAAATTTAACAGTACAAATTTCACAAAAACACTTTGCTTTAAGGAATTTCAGCCACATTACCAACACACTTACTGCTTTCCCATCTAGTCTGTAAAACTGAAGTCTCTTTACACCGTCAATTCATCCCAGACCTTGATTTGGTATCATGGCTTTTGTACCTGCTGCCACAATCAATCTGAGACTGCCTGCACAAAGGATAATTCTATTGATCGTTTGCCAAATTGTACAAAAGGAAAGGACATCAACACTCTAATAAATCAGGAGACTGTCAAGAAGAATGAACATATTTGTCTTCTCCTTTACTCATAAATAAATAAATAAATAAATAAATAAGTCTTTAAAGAAGCATATATTCTTCCAACTTGTTTTATAGTTCTGTCGCTGCAAGGGCTGGGCAGAATCCAGAAGGAGGCTGTGTAATTTCCAAAAGTCCACTCTGCATATCTTCCGCGGCAGCAGTCTGGTTTTTGCCAGTTGCAATGGCCTGGGAGATTGTAGAAAAATAACACTTAACAACATATGTTTACCTTGTGCCAGTTACAGGTCATTATTTTTACTTGTCAAGTAGGAATCTGATCTGATGAATACCGAGCTATTCTTCTTATTTCTTTCTTTATTTAACAGTGACGTTTTAGAATTAATGTATCTGTGGGAAAAGTTTTCTCTTTCCTTAGAAAGCACTGAATACAGCAAATGTGTTCTCGTTAGGATGTCTATTGCTGTCATGTCTCTGGTTTGGTATCAGGCGCCTGTCACTTGGTTCCATCTGCACAGCACGGCAAATCCCATTAGTAGCACCATCTTTAGTACCCTTCTTGTTAAAAGTTAAAACAGTTTAGCTTTCAAAAGTAGCATTCTAATGAGGATCGAGATTGTCCTTTTACTTTCTGAAGATCCCATTTGGCAGGGTTCAGATAAGCAGAGGGAAATGTACCGAAAGGACTGAAGTGGGGACGTGGATCTTCAACTCTTAAGCAATGGTTCCCTCTCATGGTCGATATGGGCTACGGCAGGTTGTGACATGCATCTGGAGAGACACAATATTTTAAAAAATATATATTTTACTTCCTCCACGTACACACCACAAGATATTTGCTGAAAGAGGAGAGAAGGAATAGCCAGTACAAGACCCACCATCCTCATGATTTGTTGCAATTGCAGCTAGGACTGCAAGGTCTTTTCTGCAAGGAGGTGCACTTTTATTTTTTTCCTTTAAGGCATTTAAACTGTGAGAATAGCTACTTACCAGGAAGTTTATAGTACTATTATGTATCATTTGAAATATTTTATTTAATCCTGATCCTAACACAAAAACATGGCATTTCATTTCAGTAAAGTACAAGTAACTTGGTCAAATGAGACTGATATCATGTACGTTGTAGTTATATCTGGCATCGACTTTGGACATACTGAGATTGTGTTTGATACTGAAAGATACAAAAGCCTGGCTTCCTTTTTGGGATATAGAAGTAGAAAGCAATTGCTGTTCTCTGTACAGGACATGGGAATTCTGTTCCCACAGTATCTTTTTTTCTCCCTTAAATGCCGACTGGTATATTTTGGGAAAAATTTACCTACTTTCGTCTTCCTTTAAGTGGTGTTAATTAGTTCTCATACTGGCTACCTCTGTAAAATCATGTTACTTTCTCCTTCTCCAGTCGGTGCAGGACCACACAGAATTCTGCATAAAGTAGAACTGAGCTTATCAGCATATTTTCTGTAATTGCTTCCCTTTTAATCTTCTATGAATCTCTTTTGGCTCTGAGTGTTAACATTGTCTGGCTTTGCTTTGGAAATGAAGACTAGGTTGGAATGCACTCTCGGAGACGTGCGTTTCAAAAGCTCTACATTATCTGTCTTTTAGAAAGCGCAGATCGGGTTGACCAGTTATCAAATGCATAGACAAAAAACTGAGGACAGGCAAAAATTGGCATTTTCCTGGATATGATTTTCAGTATTTGACCTTACATCAAGACAGCTATGTTCCTTACATTCCAACATCATGGTACAAGATATTCTTGAAGATATGTTAGCAAAAAACAATCTTGATTTCAGGATTGCAAATGTCATAATGAAATTTGTAGAATTAGGTTTGAAATCTAAAACACTTATCTAATTATTTTAGCAGATTTTAGCATCTTCAAACATTTTCTAAAAAATCTGCAGATGGAAGACTATGGAAATGCTAATGAAACATTTTGTCTACTACATAAAAAACCACAAACCTATTTTGGGGTTATGAAATAGAAAAGAAATATTCATGGAAGTTGAAGGAGTATCCTGTGAAATCGTGTTGCCTGCTTGCCTTATCCTTGCAGCTTTTTTGGGCTTCTGCTACCGTTAGGCACAAGATCCTGTTCTAAATGTCCTTTTGGTTTGGAACACAATAATCGAATGTTTTAGAAAACTGAGTAAAATTCAAGAAATTATATCCTCTACATTTCTTAAAAAAAAAAAAAAAAAGTTTAAACCCCTAAGAATTCAGTACAGGTATTAAAATTAATTCAACACACTTTGTGAAGGGGGATTCAATTCTGACATATTGAGGAATATTTTGTTAATTTTCAACACTGTAAGAAATTTGCATCCAAAAAATTAAGGTGTGATTATTAATGTAAATTTTAAAACTCAGGCAATGGATATAGTTTTAGAATTCTGACAGAAGGTGTGTCGATGTTTCTCCAAACTGCTTTATCCTTGTTCTGATTAACTCTAAAATTAGAGTTTAATTCTTGGCTTCTTTTCAGAAGGTGAGCTGTAAGTATCAGTTCCCACGTTTATATGATGTGGATGTCTAGCTTCAGGGAAATGAGTTAGAATAACAACTCATTTCACACAGGAGTATCATGCATATAACTGAATCCTAATTTCCCTCCTTTTTAACTCTAATTGCCCCATTTCACTGAACTGTGCACCTGTAATACTAGAGATAAATAGTTTTCTTTGAGGCTTAATGGTAATTTTTGTCATCCCTGTCCACCTCCTGGAGCATCATGCCTGTTTCCACTAGCAACAAAAGATGAAAAAAGATGAATCCCAAACCTGTGGCAGCTGTGCCTTATGTAGGCATGATCTTGACCAAGTGACCAAACTGAAGTGACACCAGTGAGTCTTAAAATTCAGAACTTGTCTGATATGGTGCAGTTTTAAGGTGTTGCTGTGTTTTCCACAGCTTTTTGATATTAGATGCCAGAAATTTGGGTGTTTTGAGAGATTTATCATGTGCATGACAACATTGTTGAAGGGTAAGCTGCATTTGTAATGTAGAACACTCATCTATTGACTCCAGAGCCACAAGACTAGAACAGCAAAGTGTGCACTATGCAGTTAGGGACTGGCTGCTAATCCTTGAAGCAAAGTAGACACAAGGCACAGACCCCCATGATTCTATCATCAATGTCAGAACCTTAGAAAATATCTGGCTTTCTGAAGACACTTTGGATTAAATTAGAACCTGTGAGATGGTGTTCTACAGGGTGGACTTTTCTGTAGTGGTTGCCTCTACCCCATAGCAACAGTAGGTCTACAGTTTTGACTACCTACAGTTCTCCTCATGCTATCTGAATCACCTCTGCCTTTATCTTTATATTTACTGTTCTGTACTGACTGAATTAATCTTGGTCAGTCATCTCTGGGCTTGCAAAACTCAGTATGAACTCACTGCTGAGAAGCTTGGTGCTGGGTCTGGTGTGAATAATAAGGCAATACCTGTTACATTTACTCAGGTGCTGGGAAATAACAGCAAAGTTCTGGTTCAAGTTCTGAATATGTGGCAGAAAATGCCACACAGATTTTGGAGGAGATATTGATTTAGGAGGGGATTTTTAAATGTATTTAAAAATAATTTTGTTATTTGTTACAGCATTCCAGAAAGCCTGGAAATAAAAACAGGAAAAAGTTGTGCTGTATCAAAACTGATTCTTTTCTCTAGTTTACAAGCAGATACAAAGAATCAAATCCAGGAGCTCAGCTGATTACAGCATTTGTAATTTGTTTTTATTTTCCTCTTTTCACTTATTTACCTGCAATGGATGGTACATCAAGAAAGAAATAGCAAGAAACAACACTTCTGTCCCATTTAGTTAGAGAGTTGGAAAGAATGTTCAGCATACCAAGTACAAAGATAAGAGTACCTCTCAGATGAATGAATGTTACTTTAGCCTTCAGAGAGCTTTGGTCTACTCACCTCCTTAAATTAGCCCCTCATTCTTTATTCATCACATTGCTACTTCCCATCCCCGCTTCTGCTTTCAAATCTCTCCTTTGGAGTGGTGAGATTTGCTGAGTCAGTAACTTTAACTGGAGTGGCTCAGTATTTTATTTTTTCCTTTATTTTTAATATATAGCACCCATGAATGTTAATTAGGAACTGAAGGTATTGGGGAAATTCTAGCCTCTTTTTAAATCAGCAAAGTATTAGCTGTAGAAGACTGAAAAAAATAAAAAAAAAAAAAAATCGGTCTGATTTGTAGCTGCCAAAACAATTTTGGGTTACTAAGCTGCTTACCACGTTCTTTGTCTCCTATTCAATAATAAAAAAGAGTGTTTAAAAACTGTGTGGAAATTTTTAAAAACACCTTTAAAAGAATCCATTACTTAAAGTGATTTGTATAATTGTGTTCAATGGTATCCATTATTTAAAAATATAATTAGTTGCTGAACTCAGAGAAGGAGGGAAATTTCTGCAGGTGTTTCTCATTATTTGCTATGCATACAAAATATCTGAATAAATTACCATTATTATTTCAATGTATACTAAGAGACAATAAAGCATTAGCAAGCAAAGAAAAATGTTGTTGACCCACAATCTGTGTGAACAACATAGAGTTCTGGCCTTCGGTGTTTCTGAGGCACATGTGCAATGGCATTCAAGATGGAAATTACAGTTTTGCACCTGTAACAACATTAAGTATATAACAAAAGTTCATCAGAAGGATATTGAAAATGCAAAGACATTAGGAGAAAGACAGTAGAACATGCCTGTAACTGCGTGCACAAAACAGATATTGATAGGCAGAACTTTTCATTCTGTATTAAGGCTTCAGGCAAACAAAGTCGTCTCTTCTCATCCCTTCCATAAGGATCTGAACTCCCAAGAATCTCTTCTGTAATTTACTGATGCTGCTGCAGAGAGATTTACATGTGAAGTGCTGAGACCAGTTAAAACCTTCTGACTTCTAGCTCTGTTTCCAAGCAAGAGATACTCTGAAACTTTCTATTTCTTATTCTGTGAAGTGGAATAATAGTGATAATATAAGATGAAAAACAAAACAAAACAAACAAAACAAACAACACCAAAAAAAAAACACCACAAAAAACCCCAGAAAATTTAAGCTTATCTACCAGATTGACCATTTTAAATATATGCATTTTTAATCAATACAAGTGAAAAAAAAAATCCAGAAATCCTTGAATTTCATAAAAATTCATTCAGCTTGAGTAACTTGAGGTTCACTGCATTATATGTTAGTTTTCAATGAACCCTTGTAAAAATAAGTTTTGATTAGTTTATTGGAATGTTAATGGAAAAGTCAGCATTTCATCATTATAATTAAAGTTTTATCTTTCCAATCTGAAACTCTTTTGTATTCACCCTTTCATTTCTAGAATTTTAACACATAAAGAGGAAATTATAATAACATGAAATCGATATTGTCACGATCTGTGACCTATTATATCTCCTTGTTAGAGTGTATTAACTTATCAGGATTTGCTGAGAGATCCACACGTGGGTATCGCCTCACACAGAGGAGACAGGGGCTTATGCCCTGACTTTTTCGAGTGAATAACTTGCTCAATGCTTACTAATATTTCTAAAGAAATGCACGGTTTATTGTGGGGAAAACAAAGCAATTTGGGGCAGGAGGTTCAAAAGGAGTGATTACAACACATTAAACATATATGGGTACACCTTAGTTACACATCTTATTTAAGTGAGGGAAGGAGAGGGGAGGGATATGCCCAAATGGCTGGATTATACTTTCCCCTATAAACTGGGGTAGCCGGAATTGTCTCACCACGCGGCAGTGCAGGTAGGATGAGCTGGGTAGCAAAGAGGCTGCGGGCACTCCAAGCGCAGGTCGCCCCCCCCCACCCCCGTAGCTGTGGCACGGCTGTTTGCCGACCCTGGAAACGCGGCGGTTTCAGCGGCGCTGGGACTTTTGGCAGCAGCGGCGGTGGGCAGGCAGGCGGCGGCAG
>NW_009952263.1:7274351-7290500 GCF_000747805.2 Chaetura pelagica | reverse complement strand
AGGGGCGTGTCGCGCTGCCTCTCTCATGGGGTTCTTCGGCGCCAGTTTTGCATTTCCGGGCTTTTCAGCCAATCAGATGGGACCTAGTCCTGCCCCGGCTCCTCCCCTGTAGCAGCTGCCCCCCCCACACACACACACACAGAGGGGGTTCAGCGCCGCGTGGAGACGCCGTTTTAAGTCAGTTTTGTCGGCTGACTCAAAGGACATTTCATGTTCGTGTAAGGAAATACCTGGTCCTTCACAGATATATATTCATAAATTGTAAATAAAAGTTTATTCTCTTATTGATTATGAATGTTTAGCATCTTGTCACAGCAGATGGTATTCAAAGCTCCCCACCAAGTAGAAATAACTGCCTTACAGAATCAGAATCACAGGATCTTAGGGGTTGGAAAGGACCTGGAATGATCATCTAGTCCAACCCCCCTGCCAGAGCAGGATCACCCAGAGCACATCACACAGGAACGCATCCAGGCAGGTTTTGAATGTCTCCAGTGAAGGAGACTCCACAACCTCTCTGGGCAGCCTGTTCCAGGGCTCTGTCACCCTCACAGTCAAGTTTTTTCTGATGTTTACAGGGAAACTCCTATGTACGTTTGCACTCATTGTCCCTTGTCTTATCACTAGACATCACTGAAAAAAGCCTGGCTCCATCCTCCTGACACTCATCCTTAACATATTTGTAAACATTGATGAGGTCACCCCTCAGGCTCCTTTTCTCCAAAATAAAGAGACCCAGCTCCCTCAGCCTTTCCTCATAAGAGAGATGTTCCACTCCCTTCAGCATTTTTGTGGCTCTTCGCTGGGCTCTTTCAAGCAGTTCCCTGTCATGGGCAACAGGAGAGAATGGGCAAGAAATCATGTACAATTAATTAAAATATCATTATCTAAAAATGTAGCATTTTTAAAGCTTAGGTATAGGAAAAGCAAGATTTCTAGAGCACGTCAAGTGTAAGCCATTCTGACAGGGTATCAGCAACTAGGATAAGGATATACTATGTAAAGGTGTCTGGCCAGGGTGGCTATTGCTATGTGATGAAGACTTTATAAAACACCATGTCTTTCATCTGCCTAGAAAACAGCTCCACTTACAGTAATACATTTACAGAACTATTTCTTCTCTTTAAAAAATCCTGTTAAAAATTCCATGTGATGTACTAATACTTCAATTCAAGAGAATAGCTTGATACTAGCATTGAAATCTATTACAGGCTGTGATCTCTCTTATTTTGGTGAGTATCACAGTAACATGAAGGAACATTTATTCATTCTTTCTTCTGAGATTAAATGTAATTGGTTTAAAGAGATAATATTTCTTTTGTTTGAGTTTTATGCATTTCTTATGAAGAGCTAACACATTTTTCTGCAGTCTGACAAACTGTACAGTCTTTTATCCTCATTTCCCAGTGGATAAATACTTTGTTAATTAATAAAGTATTATACTTGCACTTAGTGTCTGTATTTAACTGTGGAAGGATTTTATTCAGATTATGTCAAAGATTGTCTGCTTTTATTTTTTTGCATTAATTACAGCCTTTTCTTGTGTCACTATGAATACAGGGGGCTTTTCTGGATTATTTTTGTTTGACTGTTCTGAAATAAAGGATATTACATATTATTACTTACTCTATTAAACTGGATGTTTAATTATTTAGTGAGGATAATATAAATTGCAAATGCAACTTTTTTTCTACATCCTAATTGTTTACAAATCTGTCCTGATATATATACATATCTGTGTATCAGCATTTACTAAATAGCGTGTGCAGACAGCAAACAAATTTGAGAGTGTTTTTTATTTGCTTGGTGCATTTTTTTGTGATTATTTTGCTTTTTAATATCAGGTAAATGACATTGTATAGTGGTATAGTTGCTGAAAAGGCAGGCTGTGATTTCTCTTAAAGAATACTGAGGAATGAGGAAAAATATTAATTACTAGGAAAATAAAATTGCATGATACCTATTTATGTCTGGGACAACAGAGTAATCCTACAGTATTGCTGAATTGTGGCTCTCCAGAGAAAGACACAAGTCCAGTGACAGATTTGAACACCTAGTCCATGAGACAATACACACGTGTGGGAAACAGAGGAGTTTCATGTAACAGAACTGTGGCTAAGCCTTTGTCCATGTGTATCAAGTGAGAAGAGGAAGCAGTTTCATTTTTCCAATCTTTTGGCCAAATTTCCTTCAAACAAGAAAATATTACCTTTGCCACAACGGAAAAGCAGATTCTATTTCATAGGATCAAAAGACAGAGAAAGAACCTTTACAGACGCTATTAGCCCATCTTGCTGGACACTTCAACCTATGGAATTCCTCTGCATTCTCTGAAGGTCTGGTCATACCAGCCTACACATAGGAAACACGTGATGTTAGTAGATAAACTCAGAATAAATCTGGAGGAGACCTGGATATGCACTTCAAAGTGGGCTGTATTTTAAAATAGATAGCAATTAATAAAGTTTATTCTTCCCCACTTCCCAATTATTCTGTTGAACTGTAGATACATTGGTAATGAAGCAAAACTCAAGCTTTCTATTTGACCTTTCATTATTCTGACCTTGATGTTCTTACATTCAAATAGACACAACACAAAAAAAAACCCAAAAAAACAAACCCAAAACCAATCCAAACCAAAAGAGAAAACCAAATACAAAAACAAAAAATCCAACCAAAAAACAGAATCAAACCCCCCCAAAAAAATACCAAACCACCACCAACAAAGTAACCTGTGTTATGATGCCAACTTTCAGTCGATGAATCTGAAAGACAGACTATGTGTGTTTCATTTTTTGAAACATCAGTTTGGCTCTTGAGTACTTATAGAATTTGCAAGGCTAAAGCATGAAGAGGTTTTCAACTACACTAGCATTTTTATTCAGCTCAGGATCATGTTTTTACAGTGAATCACCAAATAATCCCCACTTACTGTGTTTTTGACTGCATTTTATAGTGGTCATCCTTTCAGATGGAGCTAAAGTGGAAGCTCTGCTCCGTAATGCACACCTTGTGCACTCCCAGCAGGTGTTCAGGCACAGGACACACGTATAGTGCTGAAGTCAGATGTTTGACATCAATTCTTCTGTTCCACAGAACTGTTCCTAATGTACAACAATATTTACTGATGTACACTTGGCTGTTGGTATAACTCAGAGAATCTGCTGAAAACTGGATTTATATATTGTATGGAATAAGACTAAGAATACCACCCTTACAAAAATTTGCCACTTGCTCCAAATGGGAAATCTATATTACAGAAAGGCTCTTAATCTTCCGCTGTTCAAGGTGATTACTGATCCATGAGAAGACAACACGCACAGTGTCTCCCCTGTGTTTGAACAGTTCCCAGGTTCCTGGAGTACAGCTTGTGATCATAGAATCATAGAATCATAGAATCTTAGGGGCTGGAAGGGACCTCGAGAGATCATCTAGTCCAACCCCCCTGCCAGAGCAGGGTCACCTAGAGTACATCACACAGGAACTCATCCAGGTGGGTTTTGAATGTCTCCAGTGAGGGAGACTCCACAACCTCCCTGGGCAGTCTGTTCCAGTGCTCTGTCACTCTTACAGTAAAAAAATTTTTTCGGATATTCACCTTGAACCTCCTATGCTCCAATTTACACCCATTACCCCTTGTCCTATCACTGGTCGTGATGCCAGAGCCTTTCTCCACTCTGAGAGCTGCCTGCATCTGATGGCATCATCCTACCAGCTGCTCCTTCATTTTCTTGAAAACAGTGCTAAAGCTGCAAAGTAAAGCAGAAGACACAGGTAAGATTGACAGCTACCAAGAGGGAGATAATCAACTAACTAAAAAAAAAAAATAAAAATTAAAACTGTGTTTTTTTCATCAACAAAAGAAACAGATGCATAAGGGCAGCTTTACTCCTTTACATCAGTGTCACTGACTGAAATGCTTGCTTGAAAGAAAACTAAGCAAACCCAAAACTTAATGATACAAAGGTGATCTTATATTAGAAAAAAACCTAGCATTTCTGTGTTACAGAACTGAGAAAACCAGAATGTGCTTCTTCTCTGGAATGAAGTATTTTTTAAATTTACTGTAAATTGTCGAGAGTTACCAGCAGACCGGTATCAGCAACTTTTCTAGATAAACAGGAGTCTTTGTCATTAAGCATGTTAAAGTCTGATGCTAACACATTGCTACCTTTAAAGCGGAACATTTTTCTTTATAAACCTCTAAATATTGTGATAGCTATCAGCTGTCATTCATTTAAGGACAGTGATGTAACATGGCTGGAATTTCAGAAGCAAATCTGCAGAACCTATTATATTTTTATAATACTTTTGGAGGCTTTCCAATTCATGTTGTCAGTATAAGACTAAGATGGGCAGTACCATTCGACTATTTTTTGATGATGCAGTTTAACAGTTTGTTTGGAAGGCCCTGGGCAATTTGATTAGTGCTGTTTGATGGAGCAGTGTCATCAGCATGAAGTGGAACAGTTCTGCTTGTAAGTGTCTGGCAGGAGATACGAGTTTCTGAGCGCCACACAGGCATAAGCAATAAACAACATGTTATTGTACATTCCATTTTATATTTTTATAGCTGAAGAAAATTAATAATGCATGAGCATCCAATAGGTTTCCATAAGAGTCTGCCTTCAAAACAAAAATACAAACTAGAGCTTGTACTAGTATAAATGCCTGTACTTCCTATCTGTGAGCACACTTTCATGTCTCTTGAGACAAAAAGAATTCTGGCCTTGCAGAAGTCAGAGCTCCACTAGACTCAGATGTGCCAGCATCTCACACTGGCTTGTAGTGGTGAATTGTGACAGTGTTGCTGCTCTGGAGACTACATCAGGTGCTGGTGCTAGGCAGTGCAGATGGAGAAGCAATCTCCCTTTATAAAGCTCAGCTACCCAGAACAAAATTCTTCCATTTTGGGGTCACAAAACAGATACTGTGTAGACTTTCCTGCATCAGAGGATTTATATGAAGTCAGACTTCCCTGTGCCTGGGCTCTGAAAATTTACTCCTTTGTGGGAATTTATTTTCTGCCAAGAAAAGTGTTCCAGTTTATTAATCATCTGAAGTTGCACTAGAAGAAGGATAGAGGTATAATGGGGTTATTACCAGGCAGAGACTTTATAATAGTTGCCACTAACCATGCTTTTTTGTCCAGTACTGTTGCAAATTCAGAACAGCTGGGCTGCTGGGTGAGATAGTTCCCACACCAGGACCCCTGCATGAACAATGTCTATCTGAAACCTTGGAGTAAGATTTATCAGTTGATGTATAAAGAGGAACAAAAACACCTTGGAAATGAGCTTTATAACCCAATGGAATAGCTAGCATTATTACCACAGTAATATTCAAAGTATTTTCAACTTGTATCTTGCAGATTAATCTCTCTTTGTTTCATGAGATGGAGCTTGGATGGACTGAAACAGCATGAGCACTTGAAGTAATTTTCTGCTCTTTATGAAACAGCTGCAGACAGAGCTGAAATCCTAGGTGTCTTTTTTCAAAATCTTGGATAATATGCCATTGAATGAGATCAAATATTGTTTTTCACTTTGCCTTACCCCATTTCTATGTGTGTTTGACAGCTGCAGTTGCATGGTCACACATTTTGGTCAGTGAAATGTGGGATCGCTTCCCAGGGCACACTTACCCCAAGTTAGGTTTAAACTGCTCTGAGTACATAAATCAATGTTAATGTCAGTTGTAAGGGAACAAATAAAATCACATTTAGCATAACATTGAACTGTAGATCAGTCATACCTAGTCTAGGGATGACTACTTCCTGGCAGACGTATTTCCGAAGTTTTTTTAACAAACATGAATAATCATAAGAAGCATATTCTAGTTTTGGACTTGATGCTGTGGCTGTAGTTTTTCTATTCTACTTTGAAGTGCTCATAAACCTGATCTACTAAAACAAAATAAGTTAAAAAGCAAAGCCATAATCTAGAAAGTCATCCTTCCTTCCCTGCGTCTAGCAACGAAGCAGGCTTGGTTGTGTAACCCACCATTGCCAGAAGTCAGGCTGAATTCAAGAATTCTTGGTGCTCTGTAAAAACCTTTATTTTCACTTTGTGAGAATTGGTTTTGGGCTCAGGAAAATTCCATTAAATATTAAAATAAACAAATAAACAAACAAAACCCCCTACAACATTTTTAAGCTGAAAGCAGGGATACAGACACATTTAATTTTCATTTTTTGTGTTTGATTACAGAGAGTGACACCTGATGGCTGAATGGAAGATTGTCTTGATAGCACATACTGTGGTAGATCAACAGCTTAGAGAATCAGAGGAATTCTTCTATTAATGTGAGCCACCTGCACATTGGCACAGTCCTTAGCATTTCATCAGGTGATTCTTGTCTAACCCTTAGGGAAACAGTGCCATTGATTGCTTGGAAAGACGGTGGAGTCTTCAACAGGTTACAGTGGTTCTGTAAAAGGATATAAACTAAATTGGTGGGGTTTTATATCTAGATGACTTTTCTGTTCCCTGTTTTTATATAGTTTTTGGAGGTGTTTGGGTTGTTGTTGTTGGGGTTTCTAATAATTTTGGATTAAAGACCTCAAGGGGTGGAAAACCTGCTCTCCATGGGTAAGTCATTCTGGTATTTTTATATATATTTGTGGTTAACAAATGCATTTTTCATATTTGTTCATTTCCTTTTTCCACACATTTTTTAATCTTGACTAATAATTCTGGGATACAGATGTGGTTGTGTGAGTGTTTTTTTCTAATTCTACTTCCTTGAAAGGCCATTTGTATGGAGTGGGAGTTGGAGTGGAAGAACAACTTGTTAGGTATTTTCAATTAAGGTTAAAAAATTTCCTTTTTACAGTAGTAGCATAGTTCTATAGTAAAAGGTAATTTTAACTCTTTCCTTGCCCATGTTCAGTCTTCTGGCTGCACCCCCAAAGCACATTCTTGTGTGCCTCTTCCATGTCATACACTGATAGCTCTTATTTGAGATAGAGTAACAATTTTCAGTCAATTTTTGGTCTTTAGGCTAGTATACTAATTGTGAGGAATGGTCCATCTTCTCTCCCCCCCATAAGACTAATCTCATGTTAGAAATTTAGTTTAATCAGAAAAAGAAAGTGAAACTCAAAAGCAAGGGAGTAAGTTGCAAAATCTGGTTAACTTAGTTTTGATGTGGTTAAATATCTGTCAGCTCTTGTGTTCAGTAAGATAGGTCACAATGTTAGGCTCTAAAGTATTATGTTACTTACAATAACTGCATTTTATTATTGAGATAATATTTTGTAATGTCTGTACTCAATTTAAAGAATGGTCAGAAGACTATTTTAAAATTATTTTAAATGTAAGCTGTTAAGTTAATTGGAAAATACTTGGTCAACTCTTGGCTGTATTTCGTTGTAACAGTTAAGGGAAGAGAATAAAAAGACTGATATACATAAAGTAGAACATTTTCAGAAGTAGGGGCATGCTTTTCACATGTTTCTTAATTTGTGAGAATGTTATAAGTAGCTGTACAAGTGCTTTTATGGCAATATATAGTTCTGTCATGATGCTAAGGACATAGATTATTTAAGAGTGAAGCCAAACATGATAAAAAATATGAGGGACAATGCAAAGTAGTCTTAGAAAAAGGTTGCCTTTACAGCTCATCAGTGCAATTTTCTTGACAAAATGCTCCTTGAGCTAAGTAAGGGTTACTTATTCATATGAACACCTGACTTATAAAATCAATCAAGCACTGATATCAAAGATGTCTGGCTTTTACATTTATTCAGGCTGATGCTTCCATTAACTTAACTTCATACTCTAAAAGCATATTTCATTTCTAAATATGCTGTGTATAACTCATTAACATAGGAGCCCCTAACAGTAATTGCCTGAAAGCGAGTAAAGAAAATCAGAAAAGATGAAGAGCTGAATTTCCACTTAATGAAAAAAAAACACAAAAAAAACTCCACAAAAAAAAACCCAAAAACAACCAACCCCCAAAAAACCGAGACAGACTTTTAAACTGACTGTCATGAAGCATGGAAAACATTCAGTTTGGGATTTTTATGGGTTTTATACTGCATTTATGGCTTGTATTGATATATTTAAAAATGTTTTAAGTAATATTAAATACTACTTAAATCCTCAATGTACTCCTAGATGGAAGTTTACTCAGGAATTCCACTTGTTAATGATCTTTTATTGCACGTGTTTACAATATCTTATGCTTCTTCCCGTTTCATGCTGTTGTTATGTCAATTTTCAAAAAGGTCTTTAGAATGAATTAAAACTCAATTTGAGAAGGTATGAAGCATCAAAAATCTGTTTTTCAGGAGCCTTTATTTCAGACAAAGCAAAAGCATCTGTTTTATTATTGAATTGACCTTCAGTAACTAAAGTCTTTTGAGCCAAAGGTAGGACTTAGTGTGCCTGCATAAGTTTCTTGCTTGTGGTCACAGTGTGATGGCAGAGTTTGCTTCTCTGCAGTATGTCAGCGTGTCTCCACCTGCTGTAATGGGCCTCACCTGGTGCAGATCAATAAGGCTCCATTTGCCTCAGTGCAGCTGGATTGATTTTCACCAGCTGCAGATCTGGCTGGGTGTGGGCAGAGACAGCATTATGGAGGCAGGTTGCAGCTTTAAATATTTTAACATCATGAAGGTGAATAAAGGTGAGGATAACTTTTTTGTCTGTTTAGCAGTCTATTATCAGAAGTGGTTAATTTGATTGTTACAGAGAGGCAGAAGTATGAGGGGAGGGGGACTGGTGCTAATGGAAGCTGAGTTGAAACATTTTGTAGGAACTACTGGTTTTGGATTGTAAACAAATAGTTCTCAGTGCAATTCATACTGATTCCTCTGATGCTTTTAATTCTGTTTTGTGCCAGTGTTGTCAAACCAGTTCTTCCAAATTCCTTCAGCAAGTTATTGAGGAAAAGCAGATGATATAGCAAACTGGCATGACTTAACTCTAATTCAGTCACGAGTTTCATAGGACTTCATATTACAGGAAGAATATTTGGCATTCATGTCCTGGAAATTAACACTTCAGCTTAGTAATGCTGTAAGGTTTTTAATTAAAACACCTGTGTAGACACGATCATAGTAGGAACTAAATATTTAGGTGTGTGTGCCATGTGTTAAGAGTTCATCGGGATGAAAACTGTAACTGAAAAACCCACTCTACTATTTAGGTAGAGAAAGATTAGGATTTAGAAAGATAAGTGTTTTACTGAAGCATCTGAAGAGTTTAATTTCTCCCTAGAGCTTCACAGGGTACCATTCAAAGAGATATTTCAGGTAGCATGATATTTTTTCTTTGTTTGGATTTCTCTCATGTGAATCACACTCTAAGTTTGGCAGAGGGAAAAAACAAAACACATTTAATGGCTGCTGAAGTTAAGAAAGAAAAACAAAACAAAACCAATATTTATTATTGGAAGTGAAATTGACCTTTTAATCTTGGCTGTGAAATGAGGAAAACAAGACCTTTATTTTCACACTACACCTGTTTTTGAGTGCCCTCCAGTCATGAACAATATGATTCTTGTCAGGCCACATGTCACTGATGGTGTGGAGTTTTTTCTTTCCCTTGAATGAAAATGACAAACTTTTTCCATATAGATGTGTGTATTTTTAGGTGTGCTGATGCTGGCCTGTGTGCCTTTAGCAGCAAAGGGAAGGCTGAAAGCTGAGAAGCCTTTAATATGTAGATATAACAGCAGAGCTTTTCATTGTCCTTTAGGCCTGCAATGCCTCATTTTACAGTTCTAAATGTGCTCTAGCATAAGTGTTGTTTTCTCCTTGCTAGTCCCTCCCCACTGATTCCTGCTGTACCCAATTTCTGCTGGTCTCAGGATAAATACTGCATATATTTCATAAACTTTCCATTAATTAATATATTTTAATACTTCCTCATTCCTTCATGTAGTACACCTGCCAGAAATCCTTCTTTGGTAATTTCTCAACAGAGTCTTTTTGGGCACCTCTTAAGCAGCTCCATTTCAATAAATCGTAGTAGCCATTGGCTAAGGCTCAAGAATGGTGCAAAATGTGGCTGGCTCAGGGACCCATACACACGGGTGTCCAGATCTTGGTGGCGTAACTATTGTGGCATAGGTATTGTGGCTTGCTGTTTTGGAAGGACCTGGTGGTATGTGCTCCTAGTGAGAAGACAAGGCAAGCTTGTTTCTGCTGCCTCAGTCATGCATGGGGCGTTTTTGGAGATGGCATGGATGACATGGACTAAGAAAGTACTACTGTTCCTATGCCACTGCTCTTCACTGTAGGCAAATGCATGCTTAGACCTATGCTATAGGGTACCATGGAAACGGGATTTGTTCATCATCACAGTCTGGGCTGATGTCCAGATAACTTGTTTGAGATGAGTGTGAGCTCAAGCATAAGGTTGGACTCATGCTTAAGATCAGTCCTGAAGTAGTCATAGTAACCATTCAACTAGCAGGGCTAGGTTTGTGAGAGCTACATTGTGCCCCTAAAATGTACCATTTGTAGTACCTTTTCTTAGCTGGTAAGACTTGTACGTACACATTCTGAGGTAGCTCTTTCTGAGAACAGTGTCTTTACATCAAAATTTATTTTACAGGAGGCAAAAGTTCACTATGAGGAAAATAATAACAATCGACACTTTTTAAAACAAGTCTGACAGTCTGCCAAAAAAATAATCAAACCTCTAATTATGAAGCTTATATAACTCCTTACAGCATTTGTCAATCTTACATTGAAAATATGGGCCACAAGTTTAGGTCACCGCAAGTCAGGAACCTGTTAACTCTTGTTTTTATTATAGTCTGTTAGTTGTTTTATGTGCATGTATAAAGATTCTAATCTAAATGTCCAAATGTTTCATAAGTACTTAGATAAACAAGACTCTTGCTCCAAGGAAAACAGTCTAATTTGGAACAAAACACAAATAATTAAGAGGAACAAAAGGGAGAACAGAAAGGAGACTGTAGATAACAGAAATAGGATCCTGTGTTCCTGTGATATTTTTGCTTCATTTTGAAGTTGTCAGATACTAATTGCTAAATAAAATCTGTTATTTCTGGTTGCTGTACAAACACATAAGTTGTAGTGACTGTGTTTACTTCTGGACCTACCTTTGTCATGATGCTGGAAAGGGGTCAGTTTTCAAGGGAATGGTTTTGTAGTCAATTTAGAAAGTATTTTACAATTGTGAGAAAATGCAGAAGAAACATTTGGAAATGCTGAAGGATCTGGCAATGGACCATTCAAGACAAACATTAATGGAGCAGCAAGTGTGTGCAAGTGTCTCTGCATAATACAGGAGGCATTATGAGACAGGAAAATAGTGAGTTGCAGAGGAAACTTGTAAGGGTCCATTTCAGGTAAGGATAAAATGAAAATAGAAGCAGTAAACAAAGATTTGCACAGTATATTGGGCCTTTTTTGGCAATAGGAAATGACAGAAAAATGACAGTTTCTTTCCTTCCTGATTTGTGCATCATGACTCTAGGGTAGACTCAGTTAAACATACATATTCTGCCTGTGAGAGATGGGCTGAGGTCAACTCTATGTTAAACTTTTAGCATAACGTGATTACTCTTCTTCCACAGAGGGTTGTTCTCAGATGTGTTTACCTGTAGTGTGTGCATGTTAGATCTTCTTTTGTTACTTTAGTAAAGGAATCAGATTGGAAAGATGATGATGAGGTACCATAAATCTCCCTGTGTCCCAGACAGATTCTTTGCCTCATGATAGTCATTGGGATAGGTAATTGTGAGCCACTGCTCACCCAAGATGAATACCAACCAGTGCTGTGGATGCAAGGATGTTAAGAAAAAATGAGAGCTTTTAACTTACTTGGTATCTCAGACTTTGACTATTTCTCACCTCCTTCTGTCCAAGTTATATTCACCAGGTCATGACTTATTCCGATCAAGGAGTTTGCAGTAGGTCAGGTGGAAAGGTTTACAGGTTTGTGCTTTGCAACTGATTGGGACTACCAGCCTTTAACATTGCCAGCCAAGGTTTCAGAGGCTGTTCCCCTGGCACTTGTATCCATCCATTCCTTGATCTGCAGGAGCTTCCCTCACATCCAGGATTTTTCCTCCAGTCAGGACCTTCTTTACTTTCTCTCTGGGCCACCAAGCACCCCAGTTCTCCCAATCTAAATAATATATGTACAAAACTACCAGACTTAGCCTCTGCATGGGGAGGTGCCACTTTTTTTTTTTTTAGTTCAGATGTTATAAAAATTCAGAATCTGTTAGTACCTGTTGCATCTAACAAGTATTCTAGCAGGTTACTCGAGCAGAGCATGAAGGTGGTTTTTTAATATCTCCAAGGATGGAGACTCCACGGCCTCTCTGGGAAACTTCTTTCAGTGTTTGGCCACCCTTAAAATAAGAAAAGTGTTTGTTTGTTTTATCCAGATAGCATCTTTGTGTTTTAATTTGTGCCTGTTGACCTGTCATTTTGTACTGAGAAAAGTCTGGCTCCTTCTTCTTCATTTCCTTCCCTCAGGTATTTATACACATTGACAAGATTTCCTCTCCTCACCCTTCCATTCTCTGCTTCCCAAGTATTTTATCCAGGATGAACAGTATTGTCTCTCTTGGCTTCTGCTCACATGTTGTATGTTCCAAACTTGATTGTGTTTGCCATTTTCTGATAGACTTGCTTCAGCAAGTTAATCTTCCTTGTATTTGGAAGTCCTGATCTGGACCTTTGCCAGTGCTGAACAGAAGAAAAGAATTGCCTCCCTCAATGTACTGGAAATACTTTTCCTAATGCAGCCCAGGATACTGTTGGCTCAAGACATGAAAGCACATTGCTGTCTTATGGTCAGCTTGTTGTCAACCAGTACTACTTGCCATCCCCCTGGTACAATGGGGCCTGGAGTTATTCCTTTCTGCCTGCAGGACTTGGCATTTTTCCCTTGTTGAACTTCACAGTGTTCCCATTAGTCTTCTTCTCCAGCATGTTGAGGACCCTCAGAACTGTAACAACTATCTGGTGTATCAGCCACTCCTCCCAGTTTAGTATAATTTGCAAACTTTCTGATGGTGCACTCTATCCTATCATCCATGTCATGACTGAAGAAGTTAAGGGTATTGGCCACAGTACTCTGGGATACAGTACTGATGACTGCTTTCCAAAGCCAAGAGGTAGGTTTGTTCCTTAGAGTTCAAAACTTTGGTTTCTGATACTCACACAGATGTACACACAGCTATAGGACACAAATAAGCATCCTCAGTTTAAGCTTTTTTTCTATCTTTCTAAGCCACCTTTAAAAAATGATCTTCACTAGATGGGTTGTTTCACTACCTGTTCTTGTTCTCACCTTTCTAAAACATGAGCTACTAGTTTTACATGGTATCCACTTGAGAGCAAAAGCAAGTGCTGTTCAATATTGATTTATGTACAGGCTTGGGCACCAGTTGCATCGCACGGGTAGATCCCAGACTTGCTGTTGAGAACTACAGGACTTCACTGAGTACATTTGTAGCATTCTTCCTCTATGTCCAACTGGTGCCCCGTGTAACAAAAATGCAGAGTGAGCTCTTTGTTGTTCTCATGTTATCACTTCTTTTTTGTTCAACCCTCTCATCCTTCTCACAAGAAGGAAGAAGATAACCTGATGCCTACTCTTTAAGAGCTGGATAAAGTTACTAGAAAGCACCATTAGAGGACCAAATTAGACGGAATTCTCAACTGCTTCTTTTGCGCTGTCACAAAGAAGCTGCAGTGAATGCACGGTGTGCATACAGTGCGTCTCCTTACACCTTTGTGTAGCTGGAGGTGAGAAACCCGGCGGGGCGGAGGCGGAGCCGCTGCGCTGCCGGCGGCTGCAGTTCGGGGGGGCGGCCGCTAGGTGGGGATCGCGCCACGTCCACGAGGTGCGGGATCGGCGCGGCCCCGGGGTGATCAGACCTCGGTGTCTGATGCAGGAGGTGCGAGCAGCAGGAAGGGATGCCCGAAGTCCTCATTCTGGCTGGAGGAGCACCTAAAGCAGTGC
Source organism: Chaetura pelagica (assembly GCF_000747805.2). Classification (NCBI taxonomy): domain Eukaryota; kingdom Metazoa; phylum Chordata; class Aves; order Apodiformes; family Apodidae; genus Chaetura; species Chaetura pelagica. The sequence continues at coordinate 7,276,536 of NW_009952263.1, read as the reverse complement.
TATGATAAAAATCTTGAACCCGAAGTATTGCAACACTTCTTATTCTTCCTTATTGTCGTGATTTTTCTAGCAAAAGCTTTTGGGCATGTGCAATTGAAAGTTAATAAATGAAAGTTATATATTACAACTTGAGGTTTTCAAGTGGAACACTTGAGTATGTGTTACACTTGTTGATTCTCTCTATTGAACATCTTGTTTCTCCTACCAGCTTGTTTTTGCACTTCGTGTAAAATAAGAGTTATTAATAAGAATTATCAGATGACTGATTAATAAGAATTAATAAAATTACTCATGCAAATAATATGACACAACAAAAACAATTAAAATGCCTGTCCCTTTGATCTAAAATCAAGTGTTGTTGTACCTTTGGGAAGGGTTAACTCAGTGCTACCTGTACACCTGGGGTGGGTCAAAGCATGTTTCAGTGTGTTTGGATGTTGTTTTGGAAGTGCAGGTGTAGGTTTCTGTTTTGGGATCATCCTTTCTGTTTACAGAACATGTGAAAGGCCATGCTAAATAAAAAATAAGGTAGATGTAGAAGATGACAAAGCAGTGAGAGGATTAATTGTCATCTAAAAAAAAAAAGAAACATTTCTCTGCATTTCCCCTAAAAAGGGGTTTTGAATGAAGCCTTCGAAGTATAAATGCCAGAGAAATATTCTGTCTGAAAATCAATTACTTATAAAATCTCCTTTAAAGCCTTATATATCTTTTAAATAGAATCTTTTCAGTGTTCAAAATTCCTGATTTTGACAAGTGAAACCAGCCAGCATGAGACACAGTTAAACCTCTCACTTCTGAAACAGAATGGGGCTTAAGGGGCAAACAAAATCATTTTTGTAGTAATGAGGCAAAACATCAAAGGTTTGGGTTTTAACTCCAGAAAATTGGATTGCAGACCAGAAAAAAAGGCTTTGCTGGAAATGTTTTTGTAATACATGCTCATTGGAAGTAAATACATGATTTCATTGTGCATAAATACTATTAATTTCAGTAATTAGGATTGGGTGATTAAGCTTCTTACTAGATTTCTTCCTCATAACTTTCAATCTGACACTGTGTTCAGAATTGTTCCATTAGTAATTTTCTAAAGCTCACTTCTTGGCTAGACAGGATGTACAAGACGCCTACCCTGAGTTTTTGAACTCCCATATTCACCGAATTTTCTTCTCAGCCCACTCTTGCTGTCGTAAGATGGAGTTGCAAGATGGTTTCACTGAATGGCTTCACTCATTCTTTTCTATACACCACTTCTGATCATTTTGTGCATGTTCTTATAATGGCGTTCTGATAATATCATCAGAAGTTTTTGGGTAAAATCTGTGGAAACATCTATGGACAGCCTGATCCAACACAACAGTGAGTAGCCTGGTCCTGATTAAGCAATGTGATTATAAGTGTTCTCACTTCACCTCCAAAAGAAACAGCTACAGGCTAAAACCCTATAGAGGACCAGAAACATAAAGTTTAATTATTGTTATTATGCGACTGAAACAAGTTCTCTAAATGACTTGGGGGACTGAGGACTCGGTGTGGCATGTGATTAGATGTTAGACTAATGATCGTGATATCTTGGCTCATTAGAGAGCTGATAATTTCAAAGTGAAAGACGTGGTGCTCGTTGTCGGAGAGTTTATAAACTGGATGTTTAGATATTGCAGTACAGCTTGATACACGTTTGGTTCCACATGTTTGGAACTTCTGTGCATACTTGGTAATTAAAGCGTATGATAGATGGGAGGTCATCATGTTATGCTTAATAAACTGCTTATATTATGTAGGAAGACCAGCCATTGCTTGGATTCTCTGGACTAAGAGGCTGAACGGCTAGGACATACTTGGCATTACAGTAGGTCTGTACTTTAATGTCTTCCCTCAAGAAAGGCTTTGCACTATCTTCTCAAAGTCTCTATTAATAACACAAAACAAACTGGCTATGTTTTTGCCCTGTGAAATTTAATAAAATTTCAGCCTGTTTTATCTCTTAAAGTTAGTTCATGCAGTGAATGACAGAACTTTTAGGTGGATTAAAGCCAGTCTTTCAGTACGGACTATTTGTTGGGCTTTAATTCTTTTTGATTCAAATAAGAGAAGTTATCTGACTGTTACAGATATAGCATGAACCTGGTTTAACACTAGTACTTAATCAAAAAACTAGTTGAAGACAGTGGTAAAGTGCTTCCTG
>NW_009952263.1:7270370-7272746 GCF_000747805.2 Chaetura pelagica | reverse complement strand
CCTCCGTTGCCGGCGGCTGCAGTTCGGGGGGGCGGCCGCTAGGTGGGGATCGCGCCACGTCCACGAGGTGCGGGATCGGCGCGGCCCCGGGGTGATCAGACCTCGGTGTCAGTGATGCAGGAGGTGCGAGCAGCAGGAAGGGATGCCCGAAGTCCTCATTCTGGCTGGAGGAGCACCTAAAGCAGTGCTATGATAAAAATCTTGAACCCGAAGTATTGCAACACTTCTTATTCTTCCTTATTGTCGTGATTTTTCTAGCAAAAGCTTTTGGGCATGTGCAATTGAAAGTTAATAAATGAAAGTTATATATTACAACTTGAGGTTTTCAAGTGGAACACTTGAGTATGTGTTACACTTGTTGATTCTCTCTATTGAACATCTTGTTTCTCCTACCAGCTTGTTTTTGCACTTCGTGTAAAATAAGAGTTATTAATAAGAATTATCAGATGACTGATTAATAAGAATTAATAAAATTACTCATGCAAATAATATGACACAACAAAAACAATTAAAATGCCTGTCCCTTTGATCTAAAATCAAGTGTTGTTGTACCTTTGGGAAGGGTTAACTCAGTGCTACCTGTACACCTGGGGTGGGTCAAAGCATGTTTCAGTGTGTTTGGATGTTGTTTTGGAAGTGCAGGTGTAGGTTTCTGTTTTGGGATCATCCTTTCTGTTTACAGAACATGTGAAAGGCCATGCTAAATAAAAAATAAGGTAGATGTAGAAGATGACAAAGCAGTGAGAGGATTAATTGTCATCTAAAAAAAAAAGAAACATTTCTCTGCATTTCCCCTAAAAAGGGGTTTTGAATGAAGCCTTCGAAGTATAAATGCCAGAGAAATATTCTGTCTGAAAATCAATTACTTATAAAATCTCCTTTAAAGCCTTATATATCTTTTAAATAGAATCTTTTCAGTGTTCAAAATTCCTGATTTTGACAAGTGAAACCAGCCAGCATGAGACACAGTTAAACCTCTCACTTCTGAAACAGAATGGGGCTTAAGGGGCAAACAAAATCATTTTTGTAGTAATGAGGCAAAACATCAAAGGTTTGGGTTTTAACTCCAGAAAATTGGATTGCAGACCAGAAAAAAAGGCTTTGCTGGAAATGTTTTTGTAATACATGCTCATTGGAAGTAAATACATGATTTCATTGTGCATAAATACTATTAATTTCAGTAATTAGGATTGGGTGATTAAGCTTCTTACTAGATTTCTTCCTCATAACTTTCAATCTGACACTGTGTTCAGAATTGTTCCATTAGTAATTTTCTAAAGCTCACTTCTTGGCTAGACAGGATGTACAAGACGCCTACCCTGAGTTTTTGAACTCCCATATTCACCGAATTTTCTTCTCAGCCCACTCTTGCTGTCGTAAGATGGAGTTGCAAGATGGTTTCACTGAATGGCTTCACTCATTCTTTTCTATACACCACTTCTGATCATTTTGTGCATGTTCTTATAATGGCGTTCTGATAATATCATCAGAAGTTCCATTTTGGGTAAAATCTGTGGAAACATCTATGGACAGCCTGATCCAACACAACAGTGAGTAGCCTGGTCCTGATTAAGCAATGTGATTATAAGTGTTCTCACTTCACCTCCAAAAGAAACAGCTACAGGCTAAAACCCTATAGAGGACCAGAAACATAAAGTTTAATTATTGTTATTATGCGACTGAAACAAGTTCTCTAAATGACTTGGGGGACTGAGGACTCGGTGTGGCATGTGATTAGATGTTAGACTAATGATCGTGATATCTTGGCTCATTAGAGAGCTGATAATTTCAAAGTGAAAGACGTGGTGCTCGTTGTCGGAGAGTTTATAAACTGGATGTTTAGATATTGCAGTACAGCTTGATACACGTTTGGTTCCACATGTTTGGAACTTCTGTGCATACTTGGTAATTAAAGCGTATGATAGATGGGAGGTCATCATGTTATGCTTAATAAACTGCTTATATTATGTAGGAAGACCAGCCATTGCTTGGATTCTCTGGACTAAGAGGCTGAACGGCTAGGACATACTTGGCATTACAGTAGGTCTGTACTTTAATGTCTTCCCTCAAGAAAGGCTTTGCACTATCTTCTCAAAGTCTCTATTAATAACACAAAACAAACTGGCTATGTTTTTGCCCTGTGAAATTTAATAAAATTTCAGCCTGTTTTATCTCTTAAAGTTAGTTCATGCAGTGAATGACAGAACTTTTAGGTGGATTAAAGCCAGTCTTTCAGTACGGACTATTTGTTGGGCTTTAATTCTTTTTGATTCAAATAAGAGAAGTTATCTGACTGTTACAGATATAGCATGAACCTGGTTTAACACTAGTACTTAATCAAAAAACTAGTTGAAGACAGTGGTAAAGTGCTTCCTG
>NW_009952263.1:7260689-7270244 GCF_000747805.2 Chaetura pelagica | reverse complement strand
TCCTGCTGACACACACCTTAAGGCCAGTGAGAGAAAAGCTTCAAAATGGTCTGAACACCCTAGGAAAATCCTCAATTTAATCCTCCATCCTCTAAACCAGTAATTATTTCTCTTTATAAACCATAGTCTCTGGCAAGTACGCAAATGCTGCACTGAGGAACTGCACTCAGAATGGAAGTGGAGGGGTCTGTGCTCTTCATGTGCTCAGTTTAACTCTTCCCCCTCATGTAAAAGGCACAGTGTTTGTTCAATTACTGTGACTTTCCTGAACAGAGGAGAGGTAATTTGTAATTAAAATATGATAGAAGTGTCTGTTTTGGTTTTATTCATAAGCAGAGCTTTGAGAAATTACCCAGTGTACTGCTGCGGGCAGCAAAGGCAGCTTCAGAAATATCTGTGCTTCCAGATCTTCTACTAGGAACCCTTGCCCCCCAGATTGTGTTGGCACGTGTGTTGGCAGGGTTACAATACGATGTGGATTGGAGGAGCTATAGAGGTGGGAAAATAAGCCTGAGTTTGAAAAAATACTCTGAATCTGGCTGAATTTGCTGGTCTGATTTTAGTCAGCAGCTCCTTAAATTATACTGGGAAAAGTGAGGAAGCTGAAACTCTTCCAGGGAGGTGGGAAGGAGAAACAAGCCAGGAACTTCTTCAGGTGATTTTGCTTGCTTTGGGCTAGTTTTCTCTTTGTTCATTGGCTGTAATAGTAATGGATTTTACTTTTTTATTTGGCTTATGTGAGTGAAGACAAAGTAATGTATTTATTCTATAAGTAAAGACTTGCAGAATACCATGCAGTTAGGAACATTGCAAACATTTCTGTACCTATCTAGATACATTGCTAGCTGGCTTTTGATGCTTAAAGTAAATGCCACAGGCTGAATTGATAGACTGCATTTGTGTTTTTCTTTTTCACTCTTTTAGATATCAAAGCAAGGGTCATAGAGTTGTCCACTCTTTGTAGGAATTGGATCCAAATCCAACATCTGCCTCTGCAAATTCCAGTGATTGGGGAGCAAACTTGCAGTTAAAAAAAATTCATGTAAAGTAATGCTACTTTCTGTAAGGAACACCTTATCTTTTGTGTTCTCAGAAATTATACATTACCAACTCTTACTTTATATGCTAGATGTGAGGCTCTTTAATGAGAACTGGACTAGTGCAACAGCATTACAAAATACTAGTCATGAGTGCTCTCATTTATGCTGTTTTATGTTTTTAGGAAATTGGTTTCTCTTATTTTTAATTCATGGTTTTAAGCAGTAGGTGGCATCCGACTTTAAGGCGGTGAAGTACTGAGTCTAGAAAGTTCTTGGAATTTCTTTTACCTGTACTTGTGCAGTATTATCAAGGAAGGATGTTTTTATTTAAAGTAAACTATATGTGTGAGTTCTGATTCAAGCACTGTATGCTGAAAACACTAGTTGAAAATTGAGCTTGAAATTTGTCTTGCAAGACTAGAAGCAGGCCTTTATGAACTAGGACAGATGAGCAAAATCAAATTATTAAATACTTTTCCTAGAAGCTGGGTTGATTCCAGGTTTCTCAGATAGACATTGTGCTCTGTCTACAATGCCTGTGGGATGCAAAAATAATTAATCCTGAAAATTAGATTGAAAGACTACTCAAGTTATGATTCAAAGCAGCTGAAGGAAAGAAACTTTGTTACTATCGACACACCATCCTTAAGTAATCTTACTCAATATCACAAAGTGTGAAGTTGTGTGCGTGGGTACAAACAAGTTAAAAAACCTCAAATGTGTTTAATGGAAACAAATTAAAATAAATCATTGAGAACGGAAGAGTTATTAATGGACCTATGTGATAATGTAGAAAGAAATTGTGAATGGCATAAGTCTTGGGGAGTGGATGACAGAAGTCAGATCAGTAACTGAAGCTGGTCTGTTTAAGTTTTAATATATTTCACCAGTAACCCTCTGGCTGTGATTAGAGGTCCTTAAAGACTTAATGAAATCTTCAGGGCTCCTTTAGCAACCTCCAAAACAGTTGCTAAACTTTTTTTTCCTGTTTCTTTTTGTTTTGTTTTGTTTTTTAATTATGTGTGTAGAAATACAGTTTCAATAGAATTTAAGTACAGTTTGCTCAGGGACCTCTAAGACTATTCTTAGAAATAGAAGCACTCACTCAAGTTTGAATGAGAACTACTAGGAGCAGGTAACATTTAAAATTCAGTGACTGTACTGTGTGTGGTGGTACTTTATTTTAGTACTTATTTGTATGGATTTGTGCCAGGACAGATTTACCTAACAGCTGGTCATCTCTTTCTAATATGATAATTGTATCATGCTGAAAAGAAAGAATATTTAGTGCTTAAATGTTTTTGTGTATCTGGCCCTTATAATGCAAAAATCAGCTTTTGCAATATTAAAAATTGCATGGGTGCTCAATGTGAAAAATATTGTTTAATCTTTTATCTTTAAGCTGATTGCTTAGATTTTGCATATGAGAGTAGCTCTTTTAATAGGTGGTTAAAGATTCAAGCCTTGTTAAAAGTTACTTAAAACATACAAAGGCATAAAGGGTGTTTAAACCCTACTTTGAGATAAATGGTCTGTTTAACTTCATTATAATGAAGTTATGTGTTTAAAGTGATTCATATACCTATGTAATCACCTGAATTTGGGCATGGTAGAGTCAGCTTTGTACAGCACACAGTAAGATGATAGGTCTTGAGCCAAGGCACCTTGGGTATTTTCTTTTTAGTCAGCTTCATTACTGTTACCTTTGAAATATATCACTCTGTTATTAAATGTCTTAGTTACATATTGTTCTGTATTGCAGATGAAGTCTTGCTAATGTTATAAACAGTGTTTAGTGAATCTGAACAGCAGTCATCCAAAGAAAGAATGCCTTTCTGTTTGTTTAGTCCTTACTAATTTACCATTTCTAATAAAATTAGGAAATAAGAGAAAGTATAATTAGAAGTCGGACATGGGAATTTCCATATACATAAACTGTATAAAAGGTGAGAATAATAATGAAGAGAATGTTAAATGTATTATCATGAGACTAAATACAAAGCCTATAAGAGAAAAAAAGCATTATGGTCAATTTTAAGTTCAGACTGTAGTTGGGATTATGGCATTTTTTTTCCAAATTTAACTGCTACCTAATAGTTGCTGCAGCAAATTCCTTAAGGTTTTAAGGAAACAGAATGGATTGTTGGGTTAACAGCATAGAAATCAAACTGCTAAAAAAAAATGTATTCTTCTCTAAAGTAATTCCATATAATTTTTTTTTTTGTGTACTTTTTAAAGCCAGAGTACAGAGAAGTTGATGGATCATAATTTTTATAGGTAGAAATGAAAAGTATCAAGTCTGGGCAGCTAGTTTTGGTCATATGTTTTTTTCTTTTCATTCTTTTTTCCTCCTTTTTGAGGTTTTGGTTCAGACCCTCAAAGTCCATTGCAACCCACACCCTAAATGTATATACATTCATATAATCTGAGTGCACAAAACCTGCAGAGACAGCAATAGTACGTGGAGCCTGTGCAAACATGCAACATAGCATAGCTTCCAGCCCATGGCTTTAAACATTGCACAACATGCACATTTTGTAACTCCAGTGCCCTCAGTGCAATTACACCAGTGGAGAGCTGGACTTCATGTCTATTCAGGAGCTTTCAAACACGTAAGTAACCAGGTCGTGCTATGGCTGGAGGCAAACATTGATCACAGTCCTGGAAAAATGTGTGTTGAGAGTTTAATACTTCAGTATGCTTAGCTTACAAAATACACTTGAGCAAGTGCTAAAAGCATTTCACTAAATCAGAGCTTAATGTTAAGCATATTACAAGTCCTATATTAGTATATGTTTTAAGTGTTCTGCTGAATCGGCTCTGGAGAACATAAGCTTGTGCTTATAGGACTAGCATGTTGACTCCAAGTTCATGTTTTTAAAAGTAAGTTTTAAAAAAAGCATGCACTTACCTTAGCACAGGCTGTACTAAGAATACATGTGTATCACTGTGTGAGGTGTTTGAGCCAAAATATGCATACACAAGTTGTTTTTCCTGCAGCTGAAACTGTAGTCAGAGAAAATATTAATTTGAATATATTTCTGTTAACTGTAAGATTCATAGTACCATATTGCCCAATTAAGCCATGGAAATGGAGGCACAGCTAGCTGTGAAAATAATTTTCAACCTTTTGTACTTCCACAATCTGAAAATAGGTGGAAGATTAAATTGATAAGCTAATGACCTGCTCATTGTTGTATTTTCACTTGGGGAAACAGTGTAACTAAATGAATATTTCACAGAATATTTTAGGTAATTCTTTCCAGAATATCTCACACGCTGCTTTTATTGCTATTGAAAATGCTTCATGTGCTACTTATGGCGAGGCTGTTTGTTTGGTGACATTATATCAGAAAATAAGAGCTGAGATCACATCCAACACGGGCCAGACTTCCAAAGTGTTTAAAGTCTGACTGCATCTTCCTTCAGCTGTTGCTGCTGGGCAGTTGAAGAGATTATTGCCCCTAACCACTCTTCTCTGCTGAATTCTTCAGGCTTGTCCTGAAAGGAGCTCTTGGGAGCCCACCTTGCTCATTTCTGCCAAAATGAACTGGGTAATTAAAGATTAGGGAATGATTATGTGTGGGAATTGCAGAGGTATTAAGATCTAGAAGGAGAATGAGGGACCTGATGGCTGTAGATTATTTCTATCATGCAAAGGGGAAGAGGAAGTAAGAATCTCTTCTCATACATCCAATGAGTTTTACAGAAACTGAGGTGACATTTAGGACATAAAGTTACACAAAGTAATTAAACACTTCTGAGATTCCTTTACCTTTCTTACTTTCCTCTGTAAGCACCTAAAAACCTTTGTAAATTTGATCTTTAGCTGTTAGCACTTTGAACTCAATGTTCTACCTGAATCTAATTAAAATTTGAACTGGCTGAAGCTGGCCCTTGCACTTTATTTTAGTCACTAAACAGTGATATAAGAAGGATGAATCAAAATCCAGCCAATAATTCTCTCCTATTAGTAGGTATGAGTAGTCCAAAGGTTAGCAAAAAAAAAAAATTGCAATTCTGTTTCTCTTTCATAGTAATAAAGTAAGAACATAATATTTAATCTGTAATATTGTGCTGGTCTCTGATGTGGTTTAAAGGATGTTAAAGTTTAAGTGCATTTTTATGTTTTGTGCTATTTTAGGTAGAGTGAAACCCAGAGATTGGAGGTGTTAGAATAACATTACTATATGAGGCTGGAATTTCAATATAAGAACATTAATACAGAGCAGCTATGACAAATGTAGAATACTCATCTCAGAGTCTGAAAACCTATATATGCAAATATCCCAAACTTGGAAGGTGCTTTCAGTGTTTTGAAATTAAATGTTTGTGAAGAACAACAGGATTAGTCAAACAAAACTCTGAGAACCACAGTATCAATTCAAGTCATTAACTTTGCCAAGTTGTCTTACCAAAGAGGACAGAATTAATTCTGTAGGCAGTGAGGAAGCTGGGAACGACAGACTAGACTTTGAAGAAAATATGGAGGCACAGAAAAGGAAAAGTGGGGCTGAAATGACAGGAGGAGGAAACATGACTTCTTGCTGGAGTTCTTCAGACAAGTGACTAATCAGTCACAAGTTGGTACTCTGGGGTGATGTTGGCTGCAACAACTGTTGCTCTGCCCCTATTTTGGAGACATTATTGGGTAAATAAAATGTGTTCAGCTCTTAGGTGAGCTCTTTGGTTTTATCTCAGTGCTGCAGAGTTTGTTTGGTCTAACATCATTTCCACATAAACATCAGAAAAACTTCTTTACTATGAGAGCCCTGGAACAGGCTGCCCAGAGAGGCTGTGGAGTCTCCTTCACTGGAGACATTCAAAACCCACCTGGACATGTTCCTATGTGATGTGCTCTAGGTGAGTCTGCTCTGGCAGGGGGGTTGGAATAGATGATCATTCCAGGTCCTTTCCAGCCCCTAAGATTCTGTGATTCTGTAACATTCACACAAAAAGGCTGGGCAGGTGGAGATGTAAAAGGAATTAGTAAGACAATTTGGAAAAAAAGGATCTCTCAGTGATGGTGCTGTGACTCCTAGAAGTGTGTGAGTGGCGATGGGGCTTAAAAGAAGATAATAGAATAGGCCATTTAGACTCACATTTTATTTCACCAGTAAGCTACTTTGGCCTGTTGATTCCCAAAAGCTTGCTTTTCTTGTTTACCATGTATTATATCAGTACAACTCTTGGACGTTTTCAGCAGGCATTTTTGTGGACTAATCGCTCATCTGTTATAATTCCTTTTTTATTGTAACTGAAATAAACATCTGAGACCCTCATTTTCTGGAAGTTATGATCACATGTCAGTTCTTTAAAAATGTCCAAGTGTTCATCCTCCATACAGTTTACCATAAAATATAAACTGCAAACTATACAGTTAAAACATGAGAGAAAATAGCAAAATGCTGCTTTCAATAGCTAAAAGAACATAACAAATTAAAACTTTAATATCGGGGCAAAACTACTGCGAATGGTTCTTGTCTCCCCAGTGCAGTAAATTCTATAATGTTCTAGCTATAAACATCTCTTTTCATACCATACATAATGTTTGTTAACCTGCCTAGTAAGTATTTGATCAAAATTTCTCATGGGAAAACAGCTGATTGGATTATAGGGCTTTAAAAGTGTATTTGGAAAATACATTTTAGTAATATTAAATTTACAGAGACAAATTGTAAGCTAATACTATTCAGGCAAAATACATACCATAAACTGGACCTCCATATTTACATGTATATTCAGCTCCAAACAAAAGCTGGTGATACAGAAATTCACAATACCTAGCCCTTGATTGTGAGAGTTCCTCTTCTTCTGGCAGATGACCAGATACTTTTTATATATATATATGTTATAAAATACTTTATATATAAAGACCTCATAACATTAATATATTTGTTAGTTCACAAGTAACATTGTGATCCTTATTTTTGTAAGGCTTTTGATTGTTTTTTTGCTATGGATAACCTCATAGACCAACTTCACTAGAAAAAATGGTACTGAAAGGTGGGAAAATTAATTCTGTTGAAATCTTGCATTTCAACGTGCATATTTCAGCTCACCCTGAATTTGTTTCCTTATTATTTGATCCCAGTGTATTGCTAAAGATAGGTATTATCCCCTCTGCTGTTTGACAAGGGAACAAATATATGAAGAGGGTCACAGATTTGTGTTGCTTAGTGTGAAAGAAATTAAGTTTTGGGCAAAAATAATCTGTACAGGCTTTTAGGTCAAGTAGAATAATAGCCTGCTATTTTATGGAAAATAAATATGTTTCAGAAGAAGATAAATCTTCTCCATGGATAGAAAAACTAAAAAAAACAAAAGCTTTTAAAGTGCCCACGGGTTTTAGTGCTCTAATTTTTTATGAGGTTGGAAGAAACAGTGAGTCTTCGTGGGATAGTGTCTGCATTATCTATGTATTAATACTTTAATTTCAGCTCTTCACAGAACAAAAAGTGCTGACACAAATTCTGTACTGAGTTTTAAACTGCACTGTAACAGCAAATGCCATCCTAGATAAAAGGTTAGTCTTGAAAACTGTACAAATAATATGCCAACTAGTATATGCAAAAAGGACCGGGATATTAATTTAACCTGACTAGGGAGTAGATTATACTATAAATAGGACTCTGAGACTGCACCTACTGCAAGGCTGGTTACTTCCTGATAAATCCATTGCATGTATGTTTGCCCTAATCCAGTAATGTGATCCTCAGTCTAATCCTTACACCTAGCTATTATACTGTACTAATTTTACTATGCACAGCTCTCTGTGCATACAGAAGGCTTTACTTGCTTGGATCCATTGCAGGATCAGAGCAAAGGCACTGCTTCTAGATGGAACATATGAAAATCTATACAGAATTTTATATAGAAGGTAAACTAACAGAAGCTTGACACACCTGAAATCCCACATCCTTGGAAATATTGAGAAAAATTGAGAAAAGTAAAAATCTGAATAAAAATGAGGATTCTCAAAGTTCAATATGTCATGTGTACTACTGGAAACTATTTTGGAGCTAACCGGAGTTGAAGATTGATTTCTTCAGACAAAGTCCAAACATAACCTTTTGTTTCAGCCCTGCTGGGGTTATGTGGGAGAAAAACACACATAAAAATTTTTTTGTGATTCCAGTAGAAAACTCACTTTAATCCTGAATTGCATATTCTCTGGTTTTTTTCAGTTACAGAAAAAAACACTGTACTTTTTTCTGGGGCCCTGCACAACTAATCATTGCCTGCATCTACTGCTGTTCACTCTGTTAGACCTGGTGTTCTGCCCCCTCCCTAAATATCATCTCCTCTTCCTTATATTCCTTTTCCCTGATGTCACATATGTTGCACCACAGATTTAGTCTAAAGTTTATTTCTGTGCCAGACACTAACTTTCACCTATTAGATGCTTCTTTCTACTTCCCCTTTTCTATCTTCCTGGTTAGGATTACAATAACACCTTGTTCTTTCTCTGTGTAGTTATATCTTTTTCTCCACACTGACAACGGTGCTTTTTTCTGTGGTGCTCCTTTTCTATCTCTATCCTTTTGCGGTGTTTCTCTTCACAAATGTATAACTCAGTGTACAACCAGTGAAGACACACATTTAAAATCTTTCTAAAATAAGTGAGTAATATGTATGTTTTTCTCATAAGAATGAAAACACGGGTAATTAATTTATCTGTAAAGGTAGTGTGTTCTAGATAGAAAAACATGACACGACTACTGAAGTATCTCTATGGATTCTGATATTTAGATGGACTCATGAGAAAAACAACTAATGAAACTTGTTAAGATGGGAAAGAAGCTGATGAGTTGGAGAAACTTAAAAAGCAGATCAATCAGTATTAAGGTTGATCTGTTATACCTTATCTGTTATACCTGGTCTTGGGGGATCAGGTCACCCTCTTGATCCTTAATTATTTGGTCTATCTGTTGTCTTCTGAAGAATTTGTAATGTAGAAACAGGATTTACTGCACATCAGCAGTTTTTTCAGGCTTTGGTTTTTGGTTGTTCTGGTTTTTGTTTTGGTTAGGGTTTTTTTTGTATTTTTTTAAAAACTGTTGTGTCATTTATTTCAGTAGGAAGACAAATACAGTGACCATTGCTATGACAGAAAAGTCATATAACCTGAACTGTAATTAACATTTTGTCTAAAAGCTCCAGAAAATTAGTATTATTGCTTTTCCCATCATTCAGAAAGGATATATATTGCAGTATCTTTATCAATTTTATGCATTCTAGTTGATGCAAGGATTCTTGAAATAACCCTAACCCACTTTTAAATAATATTTTAAAATTAGTACTTTCCCCATTCTCTCCTCCTTCTTCTACAATTAGCAAACAAGGTGTTGCTACACTCTGTTATGATAATTTTAATATTGCCTCAATTAGTTAAGTGAAAGTTTATAACGGGATACCCCTCCTGCTTTGTCTTCAAACTTTGCAGCTTGACCAATTAGTCAATAAGTTATATGCATCATTCTGGTTGCATTATACAGTAACGCAAACACACTCT
>NW_009952263.1:7253366-7260141 GCF_000747805.2 Chaetura pelagica | reverse complement strand
ACTCTTTCTCTCTCTTCCCTCTTTATTAATAAAATATATATAAAATGTTCCTAAAAATTTTTAATACCATACATGTACCTGTGGTATCCAGAGAACCATATGTGTGTGAATTCTTGTGTTTTGGGAGTAAGAAAGGACCTGAGATGTGAAAAAAATAAAAATAAAAATCCATAGCATAGCTTGTAAATTTGAAAAACTAAACAACACTGTTTACATATATGGGATGTAGTAGGTGCTGTTTTTTTATAATTTAACACAGTTAATTCTTTCTGCTGTGTCTTGAAATACTTGAAGCTGAGTAACAGAAGTATCTAGCCATGAAGACAGATCACTGGTTTTGGTGATTTCTCTTTTTGGCAACCATTTTCCCTGTTGAAAGCTTCCTAAAGAATAACTTACTATGTAGCTTCAGACACAGCTGTTGATGTCCGTGAAGCTTCCTAATTGCAGCCTTGAGAAAATTACTTTTTACTGTTCACTCTGCAACCAAAGCAACTGGTATCCATATTTGCCATAAAAAAAGTCTAAACATCTAAGAACTTGGACCTATGTCTCTCCAGGAAGTTGTTTTAGTAGAAAAACTGTGTTTTAGGTCTAATTTGTGTATAATTTTAAATGTCTATTAAAAATCTAGTTGTCATCATAGCACTAATTTCTGTGTCTTTACGAGAGGAAATTATAGAAATACTTGCCCACTACAGCATGGAACTCCTGAATGCTATCTAACAAGTTTTAGCTATTAATCTTAATTTTGAATGAGATTTTTCACTTTTTAAATAAAATCCAAGAAAGAAGAAATGAATCCCCTGTCAAAGCAATTGCCCTGAAAACAAAACTGTAGATGACATCTACCAAAAAACTACTTTCTGTTGCTTCTTGAGTTTTCTGTGTCTTATTGTCTTCTGTGACTTGCAGTGATTTATAAAGAGCAACATTGTTGTCACTTCATGAATGGCCACCAGAATCTTAATTTGAATTAGCACCACAACACTGCTGGGAACCAGCAGCACTGTACTGCTTTTAACTTTCAGTATTACCTGTGTTGTTTTGCAAGTCCAAAACGATCAAAGTAAAAACAGCTGGTCTCATCCTGCTCTTTATTGCACTGGTGTGAGTCATGAAGAATGTCACTGAATCATGTGAGTTCTCATAGTGCTACTGAGAAAGTTTAAGCCCTCTCTAAATTGTGTTCTAAGAATATCAGGTAGGGAACAGAAGGGATTATTTTCCACTTATCCAGTTTAATAATGTAAAAATAAGTCTACTTATGAAGGAATGTATGCTGTCTCCTGGGTTGTATAATGGTGTTTGGAAAGCTAGAACAAAATTTGGTTGCTTATTTCCCAGTGTTCAGAGGTTATCTGTGTGAAGCACTGTAGCATAACTTCTAATTAACTTCTGTGGATATGTGGGAGGAATTACTTTTTACATCCGCATGTAGGAAGTTCATGCATAAAGCTTAAATCTACAGCAATGCTTTTGTGAGTCCTGTCTTTGTTCAAAACATCCTGCTACAGCTCCTATAAAAGCAGTATCACTACTTTTAGGCTGAATTCTTCTTTGCTTTCATTGAGCATGATCCTACCTTGACATCCTACCATAACAATTCCGGTTTTGTACTCTCAATTCAAGTAGATAAAAGGTAATGGATTAGTTTTTATAATGAAATGGTTTAAAATGCCAGATCGTAAATAAGTGAAGTTGTGATATTGCTGTGAAGAACATTCTCAACAGCTACATTTGTATTCACTAAGTATTCAAAGGGAAGAATGGGGAACAAAAACACTTGCCATTAACAGATTAACTGAAACAGCAACACTGTTTTGAGCAGTAGAATAACTTACAAGATCCTTTAATATAATTTTTACTGAGCTAAGCAGGCATGTGATGTCCTTCATACCCAGGAAATACACAAAGAATTGCAATGCTCCTGCCTCTTCTAAATCTACATTTTTCTCTATTTTCTTACATAGATTTTGGGAGGAAAACCTTACTTAGTTCACCATAAGCTTCAGCTTCCTTTCTAGAATTGCAGTGTGATTTTTTTATTATTATTATTATTTTTGAGGGTTTGTGCTTAGTTTGGGTTTTTTTATTGTTTTCTGATGAAAACCAAATTTGATTCAAATGAGTTTTGGATGCTATTCTGTGCATAGAAATATATTTCTCCTTTTAAGCAATATTTTTCCTGTAAAGAATGATGATTATTTTTTCCCACATGATGGTGCTCAATTAAAGATAGAACAATACAGTGTTTTGTTAATTTTCTTATTTTTGTAAAACTTAGTTGTTACACAAACATTAACAATACTCACACTAGTCCTTAGAGATGAGAACAATGGTAACATGGGTAGAAAAGTAGAGACAGAAATGGAAACTTTATCACCTTATTAATTTTGAGATCTGCTATATTCTAATCACCGTTTACAAATTTTTGGTTTGACAGCAAAATTATCTTCAGGTCTCAATTCATCTTTTAGTTTTCAGAAGACATGAGGCAGCATCTTTTCTTTATACAAATCTGATATACACTTGAGACCTGGGTATGAGAACATACAATGAGCTTTTAAATTATACAAAGACCAAACCAAGATTGTATAGACCATAATCACTCTACATAGTTGAACAATATGAATAATGAATTTATTCATTGTGATGTTTGTGATTTCCTATATATTTTTAAAGGAAATACAAAAACATAAGTTGTAGCTTAATATACTGGTGATATCAGTACAACTAGAACCTTTTTAATCTACTGCATTGATTTTTTTAAATTTATTTGTTTTTTAGTACATTAATGCATATCATGTCTGTGGACGTCAAGCTTGCAGCCTTTATTTACACCAGCACAAAAGGGAAATTAGACTTTTGACAAATGCTTCATAGGTATTTGCCAGCAGCAGAGTAAGAATGAGGTTTTGGTCTTTAATTTCCTTTCAGATTCCATCATATGTGGATTCCTCTGCTTTCCCCCCTTGTACTTCACTTGTTTGATCCTTTCCTCTCCAAATAGTCCTTGATCCAGTCCTGTATTTTCCTCATGTTATTCTGCTGAACTGGTCACCTCCAGTTTCCCTTTTCAATTTTCACCCTATTCATGGTGTTTTGCCCCATTGTTTCAGAGCTGCTCTTCCGTTGCTGTTGTTCATCTTGAACCTCATTCACACTGAATTTAATTCAGCTGAGATATATTTCCTAATGAGCATTTTGTCTTTTGCTTCACTTGACTTCCACTTTCTGGCTAAGGCTTCCCAGGCTCTCTGCAGAGCTCTGATTTTTCCCTACTCAAACAACTACTTCCCATTTGCCATCACCTGTTTTATCCTAATCACTAATGTCCCTACTATGGCTCCTCCTTTAATTATGTTCCAGCAAGTTGTTCCTTTATTTGCTGAGATATCTAAACCTGAACTTTTCTCCCTCACTTGAATCTTGAAAATGGCTGAGTTTTTTATCATTATTTTTTTGCTGACATGTTAGAGATACTCTGTCTGAAGCAGATTGCCATGTTTGCCAGAACTTTATAGAATAGAAAACATGGTCTTGCAGTAGGAATTGCTGGCAGATGTGTAATTACATGTAGGTCTCTGTAAACCATATAATACGAGCAGCATTTACTGGGTCAAACCAGTATCAGTTTGCCACTAGCAGCAGACTGGGGGGGGGGGGGGGGGGGGGAAAAAAAAATGCATACTGCAAACCAGTATCAGTTTGCCCCTAGCAGCAGACTGGGGGGGGGGGGTTGAGAGAACATACTAATGATACTAATATTATAACCTTTTTTTGTAGCAAGCTTTTCCAGTCTGTGGCAACTAGGTCACCTCCTGAGCCAGAGGTGGCATCTTTGTATTTAAACTTTGACCTAGACTGTCCCTCACTTGGCAGAGCTTCAATTATACATCTTTACTCTTGAAAAGTTCTGCTGTTGGCTTATGTCCAATGAAAGGAAGGGGCCAGCATATCTTTAAGCACAATGATCATTTATTAGGATAATACTCTTTACTTGCACTACTTCAGAACAAATTTGTCTGTTCAAGGTGGATGAACAGCAGGTTGCCATTTTTCTCCCTTTCCTAATATGTTCTGAATATTTCATAATTCCTTATTTTTTTTCCTATTGGATGCTCAGGTTAAAAAATAAGTGGGTGGCAATTTCATGCACAGAAGTAAACTCTTAGCAGACTTAATGCTTCAATGTTTCACAACTACTGTCTGAAGTACCAGTCTGTATTAAGGAGGATTACTCCTGTTTGTAAAAGGTTGTAGAATATGCCAAATTCAAGTGCAAATTAGGATGCAACATTTTACTTTCTCTTATGTAGTTTGAGGCTTTGTGTGTATCATTTTTGGCAAAATGTTTCACTAGCTCTACTTCAGGAAAGTTTGGTTGTTTTGTGATGTGTAGAACACAAACAGAACTTTTTTAAAGCTGCTTTGTTACAAATTGTTCAAAGTAGATAGGTTTTGTCATAACCAATTTATTATGCCATGATTGAAACACAACAAGTGTCTTCGTTCCTGCAGTTCTCACAGTTGAGGATGCCTTCAGCATGTTCTTCTTTCAAAGAATTTTGTGTTGTCCCTCCTTCTGTATCTGTGCATCAACAGTGTGTCCATTGTTGCTAGAGCTTACACTGCAGTTGCAGATTCCTGGCCAGTGGTTCATATATTTCAATGACTGTAATTTGTGCTCATGGTTATCAACATGAAGCATGCCACATAACTCCTCTGGTACTTATCCATCTCTCATGGCATGTGTATTTGTATAATTGCTTGGACTGGGTTGTTTGTTTTTTTTTCCCAGGTTAAGCCCTAAGTCTTTAAATACTTTGTCTCATGGTTGTCAAGAAATTTCCATGGACTCTTACTAAACTCAATTTACTGAAGCCATTATGTTACAGAGCCCTCAAAACAGCATTTGATTTACAGCTCAGACTTTGTATTGTGTATGAGGAAGAATAGTATTAGTTACTTAGTGGCTGGTGGAGTTATTAGGTGGCCACTTGACTCCTCTGGAAAATTGTAGCTTTTCTCCCCCTTTTATCATCATTTTTGGAGAGTTAAAATCAAGAAATCTTCAAATGCATACTCAAGTTACTGTTTCCTGACTGCCTGCAAGTAGGATGGAGAGTATATTCTTTTCTCCTGCACTACATCCCTACTTAGATGAAATTTGGAGGAGGAAATGAGTGGCTCAAACCAGGACAACAGAGGCAAAAATCTTGTTGTGATGTCCTGGATTTTGCAAGTATACGAATAGGAACTTTTTTTTTTTTTCCCAAAAGGGACATGTGGTAACTCATGATAGTTATATAAAACCTTACTATGAGTGTGATACCTGCCAGTGAGACTAAATGGGAAAGTATAAAGATAAATCAATTTTACATTTCTCTTACTAATGAACTGAAAGATATGGGAATATTAAAAAAAAAAAAAACAAAACAAAACAGCACACAACAGAAAACAAACAAAACCCAAAACCAAACAAAATAAAAAATTGCTGGCATTTGGTACTAAAAATTGAATATTTTAAAATTTCAATTTAATCACTAGTGATTCCCATTGTTTAAAGTCATTCAGCTACCCAAGGAAATTATAGTTATGTGAGATCTTGGATACTTGCAAAGTAATAGTAGCTGTAAGGCAGTCTCACTTTTCACATGTCACTTCTGAAGACTGAGCTGGCACATATATAAACTCATGCAGAGGGCTCCAGAACAAGCAGAATTGGACAGATTCATGAGCTCAGTTGAAATAGTGCTGTGTTCTTCAAAGCCAAGGTGGGGTTACTGTGGGTAGACCTTATATTGTGCTATAAAGCATATGCATCAGCATTTGCTGAGGTTTGGCTTTTGTTTGTTGGTTTAGATGGGATTTTTCCTTAATTGTCATGAAAACAAATAATTGTCTTTGTCTTTTTGTCTCTCCTGGAGCAGCCTCTTTGTGCTCCTTGTCATAAAAAAAAATGGGAATCAGTCCTCTACCTATCTGGAGTAAGGGAGAAATGCAAATAAATGGGAACAGCAAGAAATAAACACAGCAATAATATAAAATAGTGAGAGACCAACAGGCTTTCTGTCCATAATGTACAGTGGTTTTTAGCTTTGTGAGTTTACTCACATTTCTTTTCTCAAGTGTCTTTTAGTCCTGAAAGAACATGGAGAACTTTTGCCATTGCTGCTACAGTAAGTGAAATGACTGCACTGTGGAGCACTATCTGGAAGCACTGTAAGAGCCACTGTACCAGCCTGAGCAAGTTACTCATCCCAGTGTGAGACCAATAGTATTACTACTTTTTTTAAATTCACACATTAGACTTCCTAGACTAGGATCTAAGTATTTATTCTCTTTGGCTAGTCAAACAAATAAATTATTCTAGGAATTTTTCAGGGAAAAATTTCTAAAAGTTACCTAGATAATATTCAAAATTAGGTCGAAAGTGTTCCTTAAATAAACAGACAGAATAGCCTCAGCATGCACTTGAGAGTACTTTCCATGTTCTGGTCAAGTACTTTCCATGTTCAAGGAGCACATGCCAATAGTGTTTTTCTCTTTCAGGGAAGTAAGATGCCAAGCTTTACCCTGCCACAATGACCCTCACAAAACAGGGTCTATGTGAGCTGTCATGTTTCAAGCCTAGGAAGCTTCCTACGTGCGCTATCCGGGAGCTGGAGGGTCCAGCCCGGGATGGGTCCAGAGGGGGTTCCCGCCAACCCCCGGGTCCGCTGCTCCCCGCGCTGCCCCCGCCCCGCCGCAGGTAGATAAGGTGGCTCTG
>NW_009952263.1:7252865-7253257 GCF_000747805.2 Chaetura pelagica | reverse complement strand
GGCGGCATCCCCATCCTCCTCCTCCTATCCTTTCCTTCCCTCCCTCTCTCCGCCTCCTCCCTGCCTTCCCCCGGGCGCCCTCTGCACTTTCTTCTCGAACCACCCTCGTAGGCAAACTTTGATGGGGAACCTCGCACCGCGCTGGAAAAATGCCGGTTATGAAGGGATTACTGGCACCCCAAAACACCTTCCTCGACACCATCGCCACCCGGTTTGACGGCACACGTGAGTCCGGGCTGGGGCAGCGGGGATTACGGGGGCACCGTGCATCCCATGGGAGCCCTCTCTTCCCTCCCCCTGTCTCCCGGGGGTTTCCTTGGCACCAGAAGCCTGTACTTGAGGAAGGGAAGGCGAGGGAGTTCCCATCTTCTCCTGCTCCCCTGCCTGGCTCC
>NW_009952263.1:7248520-7252462 GCF_000747805.2 Chaetura pelagica | reverse complement strand
CCCGCCGCTCCCGGCAGGGCGCGGGCTGAGCGCGCGGAGCTCCCTCCCGTGAGGGGAGTTGGCTTCGGTCCCCTGGGGCTGTGGGTTAGGTGTTGTCCTCCTCTTGCCGAGTTCTGTTTCTTCTTTCACGGGGGTTCACCCGTATGAAAGGGAATGAAAGGTGGCAGGAGAGAGCAGGTTTGGACACAAAGGGACTCCTGTCTGTCCAATTCACTTCAAAAACAAATCCAGTCATTCGAAGTGGAGGAAAATCAAACTCGGCTTAGAGACCCTGTCAGCTGTTTCTTCAGGGCACTCTAGTGGATTTGAAGTCCTCTTGATTATGCGTCTATTGGCATTTTTTTCAGTGGTTCAGCTAGTGTGTCATTAAGGCAACTGAGCTGTGATTACTGTACCAGTAAGTTGTAAAATGTCAAGGAAATGAGGTAGTCATTTAAATCAGTTGTGAAGAAGCACAGAACTGTGTTGTAACTACTCTCCTAGTCTGAGGATATATAGCTGGTTATGATTCAGTATGTAATTGATACTTCATAATAAAGCAATCCCTCTTAAGGCTACTTAAATATGCCTTTACATTCTTTTGACTACAGAACTCGGTCCTTTTCCTCCTGTCCTCTACCCTTTTATTTCTAGAAAGTGTATGGGTACTATTTGCTTCATATTGAAGCCTGCAGCTCTAAGAAGAGTTTTGTTGCTGATACTGTAATTTCTTCCCTGCTTTGTGCTCAGGACCCAACTCTTTTACAATGGCTTCCTTTCAAAGGATGGAGCACATAGTCTGTAAGCTGTACACACAAACCTTTCAGGAATTCTATATTGTTCTTGAAAGATCCAATTAATCAAGCAACATGCTTGATGCAGGTGTTTTATTAAATGAAAGCTAGAAAAATGTCTAATCCCTATGTTGTCAGTAACACCAGCAGACAAATGTGGTAGAAAGTTTATTGCTTAGCTGAATTTTAGGGACAAAAATAGATACCTTTTTTAAAGCAATGATTCTACCAACTTGCATAGAGTTGAATGGTCCAATGCTTTCTTAGACACTGGGGTTTGTTTCTTCTTGCTTTGCATTGAAATCTCTAATCCTGACACAAAATCTACTTTTTCCAGAGATGTAATTGAAAAATAATGTAGTTACATATTTAACATATATGTAATTACATATTTGGTAATGTAATTACATATTACCCTAAGTAAATACAGGGCATTGTATTTTATTACAGGTAATGAAGTTTTATTTATTTTAACATTTCAGAATTTGGCTTAAATATTAAACAGGTCTGAACTAGAAGTTGTCATATGATTATCATAATTCAAAATATTCACAGAAGTTGGTAAGTATGTAGTCTTTAATCAAATAAAACTAGCAGAACTTCTGGAAGTCCATGGAAGACATCTCTTCTTGAATATTAGAGTAAAATGATGAATCAATTAATGCTTTTTCAAAAACAAATTTATGCATACTTATTTACCCCTTAGCTCACTTTAATTTCTTCAGAAATAGCTGGTCTCCTTCGTGGCTTTGACATAACTCTCTTTCTTTAAAAATGCTAGATATTTAAATACAAGTATATATAAGAATATTGATTAACTGCCCCCCCTCCCTTTTTTTTCCAAATATAGAGATGTAGTTTTTTAAAATGTGTCTACATAATTCAGAACCAAGTAGAAACTTTATTTTTGTTTTTATTTTGGTTGTCCAAGTGACTAAATCTAGAAGTAACACTGGTGACTAATCCTTGCAGGAATCAGTCCCTTGTTCTCCTAGTTTCATAGATGATACTGTCTGTGAAAGGAATGGAAGGAATAGAAATGGTACATGGCACTGAAGCTGTATTTCATAAGCTACTTTGACATCATATATGATGATATTTAAATGTTAAAATACAGTTTTGTGATAAAGGGCCTTTTTTGGTTCTTGTTTTAACATAGTCTGTAGTTAACAGACTGCCTTTCATTTTAAGCCCCTGGGAAGGATATATTATGTAGTCATCAGTGATAGACTAATCCACCAATGCATCTTTAATCCAGAAGAGGGATAATTCTAATTCTGGGCAAAAGTGCAAGAAGGGATTCCAGATAATATCAGAAAATATACTTGGCTTTGCACAAAACTTTTTAAAAAAATAATTCACAGAAGTATTTTAATTTTACTATTGTAATAATTTATGTTTAATTAGTAATTATCAATCAGATTATTTAAAAAATTGCACATCTCAAAAAAACCACAATTAACACCTGCATGACCGGATACCTTAGCAGCTCAGAATTCTCATGGTAAATATTTTTAATTGCTGTAAGTATGTTACACTCATATGTTCTTTACATATGAAACACGAGAGCTTATGTGAAGGAAAGAGAATTAGAGAAATGTTGAGGTGGCTCTTAGCTGTGCAGAAGATCCCAGAGATCTTCCGCAAAGTTCCCATTCCCTGTGTTGCACATGTGGATAATAACAGCATTAAGGGTTTGCCTATCTGCATTTCTGTGGCAGAGCTACCTTCACCTTCTTACAACTCTGAACTGTCTTTTGTGGTCCTGGCACTGGAGTTTAAATCAGTGCTTCTTAAAGGGTTTTTTCTTGCACTAGTAACTAAGCACCAGATCATCCAGACACTTTTTGCTCCCTGTTTTAGCAATGTGCTTATGTAGTCGTTGTTCATTCAGAGGACAAACATACATGTGTTTCAAATTAGGATGTTGTGGTTTGAGTTTCTGAAGGATTTTTTTTTGTTTTCCAGATGTTAAAGGCAAAATATTATTTTCAAGTGTGAAAA
The DNA here is from genome assembly GCF_000747805.2 of Chaetura pelagica. Lineage (NCBI taxonomy): Eukaryota > Metazoa > Chordata > Aves > Apodiformes > Apodidae > Chaetura > Chaetura pelagica. Next base: position 7,249,685 of record NW_009952263.1, on the reverse strand, counting down.
TACTTCAAATGTAAGCCTATAATTAAACCCCTCAAATGTTATGAAATGAAATATCTGAAGTGAGTTACTTTCACTTCAAGATTTGAAATGGAAAATTTGTAGGTTTTTGCTTCTCATCCCTATTTAGAGTAGGAGAACCATTCAGACATGTTTGCATGTTAGAAAATTGTATTATCTTGCTTTCTCATACATACACAGTTAAAACAAACACCCTATATTCTATAAGTACTATTTATTTATTCAAATAGATACATTCACACCAGAGGTGGCTGTTTCTGCAAATTTGTGATACTTTCTCAGACAGCAAAGCTAAAAGAGATTTGATAAATAGCCTCATTAATTTGTATTTAAAAAGCATGACAGTTTTGTATGTGGTTGTACTATAAAATGACAGCTGAAGTTCTATAATTATCTCTTGTCTATCAACTGCGATCAGTTTCCAAATTAAGTGTTTGCTTCCACATCCTTGTTAACAATCTTGTATGAACAGTCTAATCTGAAGATCAAGCTGAGTTAATTCCTTCTTGCTCACTGTCAATGGTGATAATTTGATATTTCCCTGTTTGTGGAACAACCACATTCAGATTTGTTACTTGCTTAAGTATTACCAAACAGAACTTTGAACATAAGCAGCAATTTTCATAACTTCTTTTTAGGTCCTTACTGATCAGATGGATTTAGTTTCCAAGTTGCTTCAGTTGCCACTTAGGGGTGATCAAAAGTTATCTGATAAGAACATACAGATAGAAGTATATTCATTGTGGGGCTAGTGTGCTTCCACTGGTGTCATGGGAAGAACCAGGTTGTCTCTTTCAAGTAAGCAGCACTTGGTACAGAACTGAAAGCTGTTGCATACAGTGATCTTCCTAGATTACAGGGGCAATCCTTGCATTCCTCCTAAGCCAGCCCCATCATTTGCTTTTCCTTCTCATAAGCAAACTTGTGAGGTTTGCTAGGTTGAGTCAATGCACTAACACTTTCTGCAATTTTGTTGTCAAATTCTGTGTCTTGTTCAGATTCAGTCTTATCTTCTCTAGACTAGTCGAAATGCTGCTTAATCATTACATGGTTGTCACAAGAACTTCAAAAGCAGCAAAGCACTTCTTGGTTACTGATGCTACTCAGCAGTTCTCCTTCAAATGGGCTCAAGGAATTGTTAGGTGTA
>NW_009952263.1:7219716-7248395 GCF_000747805.2 Chaetura pelagica | reverse complement strand
TGTAGGGAACCAGCACAAGAGCTTTCCAGTGGGAGGAGGTTATTGATCAGACTCCAGGATCAGAATGGTTCACCTCCCAAAGAAAAGTCTGTGATTAAAGAAGGGTGAACAGCTCAAACTATAAAGAGCGTTATCAACATCAGAGAGGCTTCCAAGCAGTGACAGTGGAAAAGCCAGTGGCCTGTGAAACTCTCCCTCTGCAGGAGTGGAGATGCAGCAAAGGTGATCTAGTTCTTTGTCATAGAGGTGCAGTGAGTTGGCCAGAGGGAAATTTCTGAAGATGCATATAGACCTGATCTTCTCTTGTGCAGACTCATTTTGCCCTTTTGCTTATATTCTTGGATAAGCAAATAATGTGTTGTTTTGAATGAATCATGTATTTGTCACTGCAAAAGCATGCTGTCAACACAGGAAAAAAATTTGCTTGTTCTCAGCCCAGAGCACAGAGAAAGCAAACACTTTCCTTGCTGTACTTGTCTGGAAGACATGGCCTGTGTTACAGCTCACTGTAGCTCTGTTACTAAAAAAAGGCAAATGTGATTTTGAATATAAACCAGGGGTCAGATGTTAGAATCAGTGTTGTGCTGTTGCTCTTCACTGGCAGTAGCTGAGAGCCTACCTAAAAAAAACATTTTCCTATTCTTTCAATACAAGTATTGGGGGGTGTAGAGTCTCATAATTTACTGTTGTTTTATTTGGATAATCTTTACTTTCGGCAGCTTTGTTAGCTTCTGATTCTAACTTGAGCTGAAGTTGGACTTGAAAGACAGAATTGGAGGGATTCAGAAGCATGTTAAGGCTCAATTTCTTAACCGAGTTCTGGTCTCAAGGATCTGGTTCAAAGAAAAATAAAGTATGCAGATGCTATTTTTAATATGCAATCACTGGATTATTCTTCAGAGTATGAAAAAATATAACTTTGTTTTATTCAGAGATCATGTTAGTGTTAAAGGAAATACAGATGTATTTGTACTGTCAGTTGGTGTTCTCATTTTTTGCTAGACAGAATTTAGAATGATAATCCTGCAGTGCATCCATTCAGAAGGCTGTTTAATTAAGCACACCACTTTTAAGTCTAAGGTTTGAGGTTGCTTGTAAATATAAAGTTAGACTAGTAATGCACTCTGCAATTTCAGAAGCAAACTCTACTTTAATTCAAGATGAGCATTTGAAAATTAAGAGTGGAACAGAGTCATTAAAGATATATATATATATATTGAGTAACACAAATATTGTATTACTTGAATTGGTACTGTTTCTGGGTACTTTATGTATCAGGTTTCTTAGATTCACATATAGTTCAGTGATTAAAACAAATCTGTGTGTTAAGAGTGACATGTATTTGAATGAATGTGTACTTTGTCAATGGATTACAGAAGAAACTCTTCAGAGAGCTTCTAAATCTTGGATTATTATCAGGATTCCTGCTAGAGATGTTCTGTAAACGTACTTTTTTCCTCCAAATGTATAATACTATTTTCTTCTCTGATAATATTTCAGTGAGTAAATTGGCTTATTCTGAAAAGAGCTTATTGCTTATTATCTTACTGCTGCCATTACACAGATACAGTCAGCTTCTATTTTAGCCTTTTTAAAATTTTGTTTATGCAGATAGCAATATTATACAAATTCCCAGTCTTTTTGGATACAACCACAATGTGCTCTGAGTGTTGTTCAGAGCAACTGAACCAAAGAAATACATCAAAACCACTGCCTCCAGCACATGTAGAAGTGTAAGCAAATACATATGCACAAATATATTACAATAAATCAGGAGAGGTATGAGTTTACAGAACATTTACTACTGTTAGTACTGTTCTGATGTAATGCATTTTTGAAAAAAAAGTAAGCTGCCTGTATTACATCAGCTGTACCCTGGTAAGGGTGAGCACAGGCAATTGCTGCAGTAGTTCTATGTTGTCACAAGCTAGCTTGCCTAACCTTGTCATAGAGTGACTAGAAGCAGAGAGCAATTAACAACTACTTCCAAAGTGGTGCTGTTTCCCACCCACTTGATCTAGAAATAAACACGAAAGAAAGAAAAAAACAAAGTGGTAAGGAATAAACAAACAATGCATTCTAAAACTGCAGACAGAAGGGTGACTTCCTCAACAGCAAAAAAAACTCTTTGCAATTCTCTTGCCAAGTCCTTCTGGTTCCTTCTGTTTTCTGGGACTGTTAATAGTGTTCAAAGGCTTTGGAACAGGTGTTGTTCTTAAAATACTAGTACATTCAACATTGAACTTGACATGAAGTATCTTCTGAGCATCCTGAAAGCTCAATGCTGGGCTATCAATCACGTTGATGACAGCTGAAGACAGTTGTGTTATGAAGAAACATATTGTCTTCTGTGTTGATCCTAAATGCAACATTTGTTTTAAGAAATGTGGTCCACTTTCTTATGATCTTGAAATTATCTACCCCTTTACAAGGAAAGGTGTTTTGTTTGATGTTGTTTTGTTGGGGTTGTTTTTGTTTTTGTTGGTGGGGTGGGCAGTGTTTTTGCTTTTCATAAACCATTTGTTCTGTCTTTGGTGGCTGCTTAAGACTAGGTCTAGAGCTTTCTGATCCTGAGAGAAGCCTTGATTTAGCTGCTTGTCCCTGGGTCTTCAAGAGACAGTTACCAGCAGAATGTATTTTTGAGAGTTCATGGCTAGTTTAAATTTTTCCCGTTAATGTTTTTCATCAGTTTATATCAAGAGTATTTAGAATTCTGTTGTATTTTCTTGCAGCAGCACTGCTTCTTTATGAAGACTAGTGAACTCTGACAGGAGCACACCTACTCTGTGTAAGGAAGAAAGCAAATAAGCAGTAATGAAGATAGCCAAGGGGACTGTCCTAATAAGACTCCCAGAATGTTCCCTCTCAAATGGAATGATAGAGCTAACTGATTTTATAACTGATTTTGTCCATCTTTGCAAAATTAGGAAAAGTATTGAAAATAATGCTAATAAAAACTGTCATTACCATCTGTATTTTAACAAATTTGTAACGGCAAGCTGGCAACACACAAAATAATTGGGGTTTTGTTCAATATGAAAGAAAATAATGCTCAATTAAAATGGAAAAAAAAAATGGCCTAACTCTAATTTCAGTGAAGCCAATACAAAATAAATTCCTCTTATAATTGAAGTTTTTTCTTCAGTGAGAACAGAAGTGTTCAAGGACAATTTTTACCCTGACATTATAGAATTTTGTAAATCACCAGGACAGCTTTTAACATTTTTGGAACTCAAGTCTATCTCTTTTTTACAGTGACTAGATGTACACTGCTGAGCTCATTGAAGCTGTATCAGTATCTTACGTAGGTGAATGAGAGAGGAGCCTGTGCCAAGATCTTAAATGATCTTTTTAAATAGGGCCTTAGCATTTCCTATTTTTTGTAGTAAAGGAATAAAAAAAATATTCATGTACTAAGTATGGAAGCTTTTACTAAGCACCAAGCACAAAATGGAAATGTGAAACCTAATGCCTGTGTTTCAGGAAATATGGATTTATATTCTCTTAAGAAGAAAACAAAATACGAGGAAATTATCTCCTTTAGAATTCACAGTATTTGACAAATGGAAAAAAGGTTATCACAACTTTTAATGGAGAAAATTATTAATAGATTCAATAAATAGGAAAAAAATTCATTGTCACAAAAGGATTAATTTTTTTAATAGATCAGCAATAAAAATGTAAATGCATCTATGCACTGAGTCTGGGTTAGAACTTTCCTGTGTCAAAAGAAGGCATGGAAGAAAAACAACTAGGATATAATCCAACTTGTTTTTTCTTTGATAAAGATAGCAAATCTCTCATTACTTCTTAATTTTACTGTAACAAATAACTCAAGAAATCTTGTCCACAATAAAGGAATTAAATGCCAGCATTTGGTATTACCTTTGGGGTGGTGCAGACAGTTTTGAGGTGGTATTATACAAATTGTAATTGTTTCCTTTTAAAGAAAAAACAGCTTCCAGTGTGCCAGCACTCAATTAACTTTTTTCTCTAGGCACTACTTACAACTACTAATGGTCCAGGTTCCAGCTCTTAGGACTTTTAAGGGTTGAAAGATGTCAGAGTTATTTTGCTTTTCCTTCAATTTGAATCGGCAGAAATACAGAACGATTCATCTGGACAGCATGGACCTGAAAATCATTACTACAGTTTTTTGGTGCCCTTTTCTGTTTGCCTTCCATCTTCCTTAACAGTTTATGATATGACTAGACATCTTATTCCAAATATATGAAAAAACTCTAATTTGGTGATTTTGTAATTTATTTGAATTTTAGAATGACAAAACTGTCATAAGACAAATAGCTTAATCTTTTTTTCCTAAATGTCAGATATCTGATGTGATGAGAGGTGTATGTTTTTGCATAAATTATGCCTCTTGTAACATTTTTTAGTTAAGGATGATAAATATAATGGGAATACCATGTTGTTTCAGATATATTTATTTATTATTTTTTTTTTAGGAAAAGCATACTATTTGTGTAAAATCAAACAGCTTCTCTGGTGAGCAGAAGAGCTTCAATTTATTGTCTATATACTGTAATTATTATTGATTTCTTGATTTTTTAATTATTCAAATGAAAACATGCAGTATTTTAATGTCTGTCTTCTGAATATATGGATTAAGTCAATGAGATGAGGCAGTAATTGCATTTACTAAACTGGATTGTTTGTTTATTTAGTTGAAAGCTCTCAAGACTGGATGCTGGGGTTTTTCCACTTCAAGAACAGTGGGAAGAGGCACATACCTCGTGAAACCTGCAGTTATAGAAATGTGCATTAAACATTTCAGTAATTTAAAGTTCAGTGTAGAAAAGTATGGTTAATAAATACTAATGGAAGAGGTGGTGTGCCACACATTTGACAAGAATAAGGAAATTTAACAGTATCACTGATTTTCAGAGGGAAAAAAAGAGCTTGTGGCTGTTTCAGTGCAGCATGGAAGGAAACAGGTGAGAAGACAGTGCAATTAGACTATATTTTAGGAGTTACTCAAAGTCTTGCTGTAAATCAGCACATGGAATTTTAAAATATATTGTGGCTTTCATGGCCATGTTTCTAACAGCGCTACACTACAATACAACATGGGCAAGTTACTTCTTAGTTGTGCTCAAGTGCTTCTGCATTGGAAATAGAAAGGAGGATGCATTAGACATCCTGAAGCTTTTTATTACCTTTTCATATTTCTACAGGAATCTTTGCCTAAGCCTTTTTTATTTGTTAAAGTAGGCTTGTATGAGATTTTTAACATTCATGAGGAGAGTAGCTCTGCTGGTTCTGCCTTGCAGATTTTGCATCTCAGAGCAGTTAGAGAGCAATGTTCTCCATGCATCTGTTACCAACAAATCCTTGCTTGGAACTAGGCAGACAATGGCTCTTGGATTGTACTACGCTGAGTCCTTCTCTAAGGAAAATGGTGGTAGGCTTGCTGACCTCACACCAGTTATGTGAACTCACTGCAGTGCAACATGAGACAAAAGGTGGAGAATCCATCATTTCCACTCCTACAGCTGTGCTAAAGATAATGCTGGTTAAACCTACTTCCATGTTTTTTTTCTGGTAAGGTGCAAGTTTGCATGCAAGTATTAATAGCTTTGACATCCCTGTAAGGGCTTGTCATTTTCCCATCTGAGTCTGTGATTTTTGTCTTGACATTCATTAACAATTACAGATAATTGTTAATTCATTTTCATAGCTGCAGATAGTAGCCGTAAGTGACTCAAGTTTTGTAAAAGCAGACTACTCTAAGTTGTATTAAAAGCCTTGAGAAAAAAAAAATATAATTGACCTTAAATACAAAAATCTATTTTGCATGTTCTATTTACAGTATGAGCTGGAGCATTCAGAGGGAAGGGGTGTAATCTTATGTAGTAAAGTGCATGAGCCATCTTTAGCCAAGAAAGAGAAAAGGAGGGAGCAGCTGTGAAGAAGCAAGGATTGACTGATGGGATTGTTGAGTGAGCAGCAGGTGGTGTTTTGGAATGAAGTTAGTGGCACTGTGGGAAGCTTTGCTTTTGATGCACAGTATGGCCAGGGAAGTGTTACAGTGAATGAGTCTATAGTTGCAAGAGGAATAAAAGCACTGTCCTCTCTCTTATCAGAGAACAAATTACTTGTGGTCTTACCTAGTGCTTGCTGGAAAACCACCTGGCAATCTTGGATGTCCTGGCCCAGTGTGTCTTCATTACCTTCTCGGTCAATATTTGGAATTAAAATATTCCTTCTATCAGATTGTAACTTCTGGCTGGTTGATATGGGGAAAGAAAGCAACTAAAAGTCAAGTAGGTGACCTGATGAAAGAGCACAGTAGGAATTGGTTATGGCAACTTGTTTGCTTTTGGGGTTGATTATTTTTATTTTATTTTGCAAACTTATAAATTCCTACTTTTATGAAGGGAATGAGAAGCCAGGAGCTTTTTGTTTGTTTTTAACTAATTTTAGAAGTTTTTTTTATGTGTGGATGGCTGGACAGCACATGATTCTCTTTTCATAAACTTTGTTATAACATGTCTGAAAGTCTATCATGGTTCTCATGTTTGCCATCTGTCTTGCCCCTCTCCCAGAACTTCCCACTTCTACTGTTCGGGTGGATCAGATCTGGCCGAGCAGCTGCTGAGGAGCTCCAGATTATGTCCTGGCAGTGAACAGCTCCAGCCGAGCTCCATGTGTGGGGCTGTGACTCACAGCAGTTCAGTGTTCCTTCCCCAGGCACAGTGGATCTGCTCGATCTCTGCAGCAGAGGCAGGGATCAGCAAGAGTCAGGATAGACAGATGGAAATTACTGCAGACATTTAAACTCATTAGTCATAATTCTTATACAAATAAAACAGACAGCTGCTGAGCAGTTTTCATACTGGTATGAGCAGGATCCAGATGGGGACCTGAGGTTTTGCTTCCAATTACAACTCAATGCTAGTAACTGAAGCAGACAGTGGAAGCAGTAACTCTTGGAGATGTGCACAGACATGTTGTTGCCTGCCTCCACTTGGAACTATCTGAATTGCTCTTTTTCTTCCTGTTTTGTCCTAACTAAACAAAATAATTATGTATTGGAAATGATCCTTCTCTTGGCTCTAACAGTATCTTCAGAAAAGCAATTATCTATCTGGACCTCTCAACTCTTTGTATTTCATGTATGCAGGTCATAACCCGCTTTAATTACAGAATAAAGCACACTTTAGTTAGGATAAAGAGTTCATGTATTCATCTTTCTGCTGAAGAGAGTCTTCAGTCTTCTGTGAATGACTGCTTGAAGTGCCAGGGCAGTTGCAGGCCCTCTGGGTCTGTTGTGGCAAAAAATTGTAACATTACTAAGTTCTGCTTTCTTTTATGTTTGTTTGTTTTTTCTTAAACGCAAATAATCATAACCTGACATGGTATCAATATCACCTGAAATATAACCAATTGCTGAAGAGCTTTTTATAAATACATATAATTAGTATGGGGGGGGAGGGGGAGGAAGAAAAGCAGCCACTAAATGCATCATTAAGTAAGATGCAAGGCATAGGTAAACTGTCCAACTGACAGCTGGACAACTCAAGTGACAAGTGAATAGCACAAGGAGTGTCTCTTCCAGGAAAGCAGGAGACCAGGTTCAGGGAATTATTAGCTACATAAATAAATAATCTGAAACTGTGGTTTCTCATTCACCTTTTACCCTTATTATTCGTTTAAAAACTAATTTCACTTTTATGAATTCTTTGAAGATAGGGTCTTCCCACTGAAAGGAAGAAGGAAAAAGGCCAGAAAGTCCAACAACAGAAGTACTGTATGACCCACACTGTGATGGATAGATCTTAATAAGCTGAGTTTTGGGAGTTGAGTGAAATAATTACAAGTAAAGCTAAAAGGTTAGAATTAATTGGAGGAATTACAGTATATTTTCCCCCAGCCTGATGTGGTTGATATGTAATTTTCTACAAACTGTCATTGAAAAAAATAGTTCCAGGGGTACAATTAAAGGTTACACGACACTTCCTGCCACCTCTATGAATTCTGCTTTATGTTGGGATAACTTTCTAAGATGACTGAGAATGAAGAGAGAAAAAAAATTTTCATATATATATTTATGGTGTGAAGGTATTATCTCTTAACCTGTTGAATTAAAATGTACATAGTAATTATTTTAACAAAAATATTTTTCTAAAGGGAAGTTATTGAGATAGTCTTTGTAATAGTGTTTTAGTTTTATAGTTGCTGTTCTTCTAACTATTAAGCTTAATATATTGCTGTACAGAGCACGGTGATTTTATTTCATCTCTCTTGTAGCACTTTGCATAGCACTTGAATGTTTTGGTATTCCTTTATTGTGGTTAGTTTGTGACTTCCAGGGAGATTTTGTAAATGGCACAGTATAGTGATAGAATAGTCTGCTTTCAAAAGCACAAGCATCCGTGGCAGTAAAACACTGCAGTGAGTGTTCTGACAGCTTGGCTGTAAAAAAAAGTGAATCTTTGCTGTTGGACAGATCTCATCAATATCACCTTTGGTACATAAGAAAATGGCCACACAATATGGAATATCTCTTGGGCTGAGGATAGAAGGTGGGAAATGCTTTCCAGCCCGACTTGGTCCAACTCCACGGCCTGTCATTCTGCTACAGGGAAACACCGATGCCTCTCTCTTATTCCAGGAACCCATGTGCCAGACTAGTACGTGATTAGCAGATGAAATTTCAGGGCTGGCAACTACATAGACAGTGTGGGCACCTAACAGGAAAGGTCCAAAATACTGTACTGTGTGATATTCAGGCCTGTGTGCTGGATTATGAGGCAAGAGCCACAAGCTGTTCTCTGCATTATGAAAAATGTAAAATAATAACCAGAAATATAACAAATTGCATCCATAGAGATGCTGTGTGTTTCTGTCAGTACTACTCCACACTAAGGGATATGTGTTATTGTTAAATTCACAGAAATAATTTATACTTGCAAGCAAATGGTGTTCTTATGAAAAACAAACCCAAAAACAACTGTGGTTGCGAACCAAAATATTTGCCTTCATTTTTTTATTTATCTGAAATTTTGGATCCATTATGCAATGTTATCAGGTTCTAAGCATAAAAAGTAATTTTCAGAAGCCTTTTGGGTTTTTTTGTTTACTCACAAAATGTCACGATGATCAAAATACTTTGAAGATCACTAGTAGCACCTAAATAGTTCAGTTGCTCAAGTGTGATGGCAAAGGACTTGATAATTGTAGCAGAAGAAAAATAGAGCACTTTGAAGAATGAGGGATGTATCATATTTCCACAAGTGCAACCTACTACCAGAGTTGCAATTCTGAGACTTTCACAACAAAAAAAACACCCTTGCACCTTTTCTATCCCATTCTTGCCACTAAAGGGATATGTTTTGCACCCTTAAATTTTTCTCTGGGATAGTTACTTTATGAGAATGGCTTATTGGAAATGAGAAGGGTTTTCATCCTTATCTTGTACTTCCAAAACTACTCTCATAAAATAATATCCTAACCAGGCCAGAATAGCAGAAGATGTTAAGCTTATCTTAAACTAGTGACAAACATGAAGTAGCAAAGCACAGAACCAGATAGTCCAGGTCAGAGTAACTCATCCTGTGTAAGAAACAGAAAATTTCTCCCTTTTTCTAAAGTTGAAATGTCCTCAGTCACAGACTGAAGAAATGAAGGTTTTTCATGACAAGGGATTTGTAAGGACCTATAGTATGATGAAACAGCATGTCTGTGAAGAGAAATTATATCTTGACTTGCAACGCATATATTACACAACATTAATGATCAGTCAGCAAGTCAAAACCTTCTCCCATAAATGTTGTCTAAATGTCCAAATAAAAAAATATTCCTATAAAAATGTACTTTCTACTTTCTTAACAGTTGTCCTTATAATGCAGCTTTCAGACCAAAAGTAAAAAGAAAATTACATATGTTTTAAAAAAGAAAACTAAAAAAGATGATAATCCAGGGAAGTGGCCATTAAACAAGTTGAACATAAATAAAAGTGTAGCAGTAATTAAAATCTGATAAAATACAGAAATTACATGTCTGTTATTTCATAACTTCAGAATTGCTATAATGTGTTCTAGCCATTTTGTGATGTATCACGAGCACATGAGGAGCCAACAGTAGTTTTTACTGTTATTGACTCAATTTTCTGAGCCACAGCTGCATTTCCTTTCAGTGTAATTAAATTAAAAGTATAACTACTATGAATACTCCAGCGTGTCACGGTCTGTCTTCCTGTTTTCAAAATCGTCAAAACCAGAATCTCCTAGCACTTTAGCCATATGTACTTATTTGTTTCTCCAAGGCAGTATCTTTTGTGGTTCCCTCCACTCAGACTAGGCATCAGCAGCCCAACCTGCATTTCTCTCAAAACAATTCTTATGTCAGCTCAGGTCAGTTGGAAAATTCCTTTTACTAAGTAGGGGAGAGCTGTTCTGAAACTGGGAATGGATATTCAGTTGCTTACTTGCTCACTGGGCTAACTGTTTAAGTGCTGCAACTTTTTATTTCCCTGAATAATATGCAAGTTTCATAGAGGTCTCATGGGAACTACAATACTAGCCCAAGTTCTTCTTTGTAACTGAGTTTATATTACAGTTATGAGAACTGTGAACTTTCAGACCCTAATCCTGAACTGGACAATTTTAATAAGCAGTGATCATGGGATCAAATAGAAGGCTGACCTAGAAAGTTTTTCTGCAACTTTTTTTTTTAATATTTTTTGCTACTTAATTTCACAAAGTGCTGAAATTCTAACATTTAAATTTTGCTGAAGTATCAGCTACAAAAATCTTTCTTCAGCTCTTGCAAATATGTGAAAAGGTAAACAAGTGATTTTGTGTGTGAAAGAACCATTGAAGTTTTGTTTCCTCTTTCAGTTGAGCTCCTAAATGAATTCTCTAAAATCCAATAAAGTCAAGCTGACACTGAAAATTTGCGGAAACGGGGCATGAATAATTTCTCTCCTGGCTGTTTTGTGAAGCTCATACTATCTTCAGCACCCTTTAGAGGTCTTTTCCCCTCCTAAATATTACTGAAAACAGGCAGGGAATTTAGTGTTGAAAAGGGGAAAATGGGGGCAATCGGATGTGCACAGGGAACACATTCAATTAGGTTTTGTTTGCTTTGTTTCACAAAGCAGCAACTAATTAAAACTTGAGAGATTTGGCAACCACGGGCAAAACGCAGCACTTGTAACACTCAGATACAGACAGATAACTGCCTCTGTATTGATGGTTTCCAAATTCAGACATATTTGGCTTCAGTATCCTGAAAGAAATGCTTGCTATAGTAATTATGAATCTATTGTTGGGGGAGAATAAATGAATTAGTTGAAATGATAAGAAGATGTATGATAGTCATATATGTTAGTTGTCCTCCTTCCTGTTTTAGATGAGTCCTTTCCCTGAACTACCTTTCTCCCTTTTTAGCTAACAAACTTCTCAGGCAGTGTTTCTCTTGCAAGTGTGAGTAGAAGAGCTAAAGATTGGCTTTGTGTCAATTGGATATTTGGGAGTGAGGTTTGAGTGATTCACTTGATTTGCTTTCCTGATTAAGCTCTGAAAGGCACTATATATATTTTATTTTATTTTTTTCTTTAACTGGTTTATTTACAGAATGGAGTAGGGGAAAGTGTTTTGACTGCAGAGAGAATCTTGCATTCGTAATCTTTAGTGTTTCTTGCATGTATTTTAATTATACGTCTAAAATAGAATGTAAAGCTACCCTTCATAACTGCGTAGAAATTATGATAATGTCTTAATAGCACCTCTGAAATCTCTCACATCTGGAAATGACTGGACCGTTTGTTTGAGAGTTACATTTTTTTCTGCTTTTACAGAAGGATCTCATAACACGGTCAGAACTACACCTCTTTCTTTTGAAAGAATGCTGCAGGGAGGGAAACAGAGTGGTTAAAAGCAAGGCCACCTTAGTTTTTTGTCTTGCACTTTTTTCCATGCATCTGCCTGAAGCAGATGGAACTTGAGCTGATTTCATCAATAGAAATTATTGCTTAACTTAACTGAAATAGTTCGTTTGCTTGAAACAGTTTATAAATAAATGACACTTAAACGAGTTATCTAGCAACTTTCATTTTTACATAGTTACAGGTAAATCTTCTATTAGGACTCAAAATTAAGCAGCTGAGCATAGCTGTGACACCTGAGAAGGAGCCAAATTTGTATCCATCAATTTAACTCATCTGGTATGAGAAGACCTTTTTTAAGTATGTGTGATATAGGTAGCAGTTTTAATATGTACATAATGTATTGTCTGGTAATTAAACCATTACTAGACTATTGAGTTACTTAATGCCTTCAGTATTGCTGAACAGTGTTTTCTGTTTGCCTAAAAATATACTTGAGGAGTATGAACTTAACTGGTTTAGTGATGAGGATCATAGTCTGGTTCCTCCTGCTTTTTATTTATTTTTTTAAAATACTATAATAAATACTAATTTAAAAAAAAAATTCACATTGCAAGATACTTCTAATCAATCATGCAGTCTTTGATCAGTTATCCCCCTGAAAACTATTGCTTCCCAAAATATCAACATTACCTGGCATGCAATGTCAAAACATCATGTAGTTACTATAGTCTCTGTTGTGCTATGCATTGTTAAAAATGTTATGAAAATACTTTCCACATAAACTGAATCACCTTTTTATGTTAAGTATTTTTAAATAGTTTTATCCATCACTCAGAAAATCTATGGAGTTATAGCACACAAACCGTAAAAATCATCATCACAAAAATACTTGTTAATAATATAAGGATGTAGGTTCCAGGTTCTCCTTCAGAGTTGATTATTATAGAATAATAGAGCTTTATTAATAAGGAATAAATCTAGGAGAGTTTGGTTGGCTTGGCCTGTACTTATACTTCCACTTGTGGACATTGAGTAGTAACAATGTATAGGGAGGAGCAAGTCCTCCTTATAATTCTCAAAACACAGATACAAAATTAGTTTATAGATAATCATCCATCTCTGGTGAGCGAGCATGCCATTTATAACTGATAGTGCATTATTTTTTGTAAGTTGCTTCATTCTTGTGAATGTTCACTTATTATTTTTATTTAAGTCTAAAGTCTTGAAGTTAATTTTAAATTAAAATTTGAAACTTGTGGAGACCAAATGTTTCATCATCTCTATTAAGAATGTACTTCCTAAATGGATTGCCAGACATGGGAAAGGGAAAGGCAGCTCTGGGTGGTGTTTTTGACATCTGAAAAGTGTCATCCTCTCCAATGATTAGAGCAGGGAAGCAAGAACTATACCTGAAGTTTGACAGGGTGAAAGGGAGCATTAGTGGTCTTTTATCCCTGTGACTAAATGGCCATACAGAAGGATAGTTCTGAAGCTAAGTAATTAAAAAATATTAATTATTTTATTTCTTATTTTAAATAATCTATTAATCTGCATGTATAAGTGCTACAGCAAGTTCTAACTGCTGCAGTGATGCAATTTGCAAACAGTTCAAAAGTAACATGCTGTTTCAAATAAACCAGGTTAGTATCAATATTTGTACTTAAATATACAGGTTATATTTATCATCACCAGAATTTTACATCTGCTGAGCAATATGTCGAAAGCTGTTGGCCAAATTAAGACTGGAGATAGTATCTCTCAGCATTGCACTGGCTTTACGCTAGGTCTGAACTTGATTCAGTTCTTAATAAAGTTAAATTGAAAATTAATACAGCGTTATTACCCATCTTCCAATGCAGAGATAGTTAAATAAAGTAGATGTAGAGACAGATGAACATAGGAAGCTGCACAATGTAGGTTACAAGGAAATGCAAGTGGGTCAGGAGCGATCAGGTTGCTGTTTATCGTTTACCTCATGTTAGTTTGTAATCCCTTCAGGCCATTGGGAGATTACAATGGAACAGAGCAGTCCTGTAACAATGCTTCATGTAGTATTAATCAGGAAAGAAACCTCTTTTCCCAGAAAAATGGAAGGAGTGCTGAGCACCCACCAAAGTATGTGTCTTTTTAGAATGAGCTCTGTCAGGTTTGAAATATCGCCTGCTTGTCATCTCATGTGCTCCATCATGGTTCCTCAGGAGCTTGCAAACTCAGCCTTCAAAAAGATAAGAGACCTGAAAATGTAGCTCTGTAGACCAGGATCTTTCCTAGCTAGGACATTTTTCATGGGAGCATTATCCTCATCTCTCTTGATATTGCTTGGAGCTGCACAGGTGTTTTATTTTATATTGTGAAAATACATGGCCATTAGGTTCATAGGAAGTATCTGGTGTCTGTGTTTTGTAATGTTATTACTTTAATTCAACTAACTTGCTTCATGTCTTTTGTTAATGAGTTTGCTTTACAGGCTAAGGTGTGGTCTGAATAGGTCTTCTATGCCTCCTTTAACTTAGACAAAACCTGTATGTATGAGCACCGTATGGCATCAGTGTGTTTCACACACCCTGGATGTGTTGCCTCAACTAATGTGACCTGCCATGTTCATATGGTCTGCAAGGGAGACAGAGTGGGCATGAAAGCCTGGCACAGCAGATGCTCACCAGGCCTTGAATGGCAGGAAGCATTAGCACGACTGTGCCTGGGATCCTGTATCAGCATATTGAGTGAAGTCCAGTGAGATCAGAGTAATATGCACAGCAGACTTCATGTTTTCCAAAGGTGGTAATCCATGTACTGCATCAATGGTCTATCCATCAGTAAAGGCTTTGCCCATGATTTCTGGAAGTCCCATGATCCTGCTAGCCATCTGCTCCTTCAGTAGTATGTCTATAAAATACATATTACAGGCAAATATGGGAAGTTCTCCCCACGTAAGACATGTGGCATAGAAACATAAATTGGAGGGGAAATCTAGTAGGTTCTAGGCTTGAATAAAAGGCTAGCAGGTTAGAAAATCTAAGTTATGCCTTCATTCTGGCTCTTGGAGCAGTTGTTGTGAGGCTGAGTAATTAAGAAAATTCCCTGATTCAATTTTTATTTCATCTTTGAAGTGAGACAACATGTGCTCTTAACTTGCAAGGGGTGTCTGAAGGATATTTAATCCTTGCATAACATTTGTAAGGTGTACCATGACCTGAAAAGTTAGTTGCTATTCCTTATTGCTAAGAAATGATTTCTTTCCAAAATCCATTAGTACTGCTATTATTTAAGTAGAACAGAACTACGTTCAGGAGAGGGTTTACTTCTATGTTCTTTTCAAATATTATCAATTGCATTACAGTTACTTCTTAGCATTTTGTGCCTCAAATACTCTTTTATTGTTTACTTGTGTGTTTTGCCCAGTTGAATTTATCCACTCCTTGTGAATGCTAAGTAATTTTTTTAAAGCAACACGAAAAGAAACAAACTGTCTTGCTACTATGAGGGAGTATTTTTTCTTTGCTACTTCATTGAACTCAAAAAGTTGCAGGACTTACATTTTAGTTCTTTCTACCTCATACAGCCAGCTAGAATCTTTCCTGGTGTGAGTACTCCACACTCCCTTTGCAGGAGTCAGAGTGATGGATAAATGGAATAGATCAGTGAAATAAATAGAAAATGTAAGTATACATTTTCAGAAACTCATTGTAGAGAAATCCTATTATGATGGACCTATTAGAAGGCCTGTCCCTGGAATACTGATTTTCCTTTTTCTTCCTTTCTTTTGATCTCTGAAAGTATTTTCTTGTTTACATCTATTTCATACTATTCATTGTTTCCTTATATACATATGATGTCTTTTTCACTTTTCCATAGAGGCTAGGTGTACATGGGCACGCAACAGCAGGACTGCAAATGTCATCTTCTGTAAGCCACCTGCTTTTCACCTGCCTGTCAGCCCTGCTGTTGGTCAATTACCACATCCACTATTGTTGCTTAGGAAGAACTTCATTGATTACTTGCTGATAAAGAAGCGTACTCAGCCGTGCTGACTCCCAGCTTGTTGTGGGCTCTGGCTAAGGGTCTTCTTTTAAGATATATGAATTTGCTAAGCACATTCTTGTGTTTGTGTGTAAATCAGGTGAATGGTGACACTGAAAGACTTTGTCTTAGTACGTTCTTCAAGATTCCACCAAAAAGGTCTTTAAAACGCGTAAAAAATAACAAAAAATATATTTTGCATTGTAAAGGGAGTAATTATTTAATGGGGATAAATTTGAGAAGTTCACATTTATTTAAATCTTAACCTTTAAAACCTCTGAGGAAGAATAAATATCCACGGGACACCACAGATCAGCAATAGCTTATTGTTCAGACAGAAATATTTCAAAGCTCCTATTCCCATGTGCAGCCTGAAGAATAAATATTATAACCCTGAATGGTGAACATTAAATTCAGATTTCTCTTTGCAAGGCAGTAAGAGGAAAAAATTATTTATTCTTTTTAAACACTTAATACCATAAGCCTTGTTTGCCATCCATTTTTAATAATAGACTACCATGTTAAGTGTTATTTCTGCTGTTCCTTAGACAATTTTGTACAGACTTTCCGATCACAATGTGCCATAAATATGAGAGTATAAATAATCTATCATACAGACATTTCATACATAATACATGGCTGTGACATGAATGAGCAAGCATACGTAAATTGCAAGGTAACCTTTTGAAACATGAATAAGCACAGGTAACAAAAACTAGTAAAAATCATTCCCACCTTTGCAACACCTACACACTGCCGTAGGCTCATCCCCTACGGACACCGAGGCATACAAAAACTCGTGACACTTTCACCAGTGGGATCCTGTCCGTGACGCCAATTAAATGTCACGATCCGGTATTCGGGTACGTGGCAATTTTTTGTAAAGGGGATCCCAACTGGTGAAATTAAGACGCAAACGAGGTCAGATGTCACGTGCACAACAAACTTTTATTAGAGTAACAAAGCAAAATTTATTGTGAGGGAGTATCCTGCTCCCAGAGCCAGCTGTAGATCTCTTCAACAAATGTTATTTCTCAGATGCCACGAGACACACAACAGATATCTTGAGTGTCAGAGTCCATATCTCTTGGATTGTTCGAGACAAACACTGTAAATTCTGAATGCCACAACAGGTGCGCGCTGTTGTCAGAGCGGAGACTCTTTGCTTGTTGTTCGCTCACTTAATAAACGAAATTGGTTAATTGGACTGATTGGGCCACAATTGATAAGACCGGGAGCCCCCGAGCGGCCTTGGCATGGGATGGCGGGACACAAAGGCCTCGGGAGCGCCGCTCACGGCCCTGCGCGAGCTCTGGGCCGGCAGCAGCGGGGCAGCGGGGTCGAGCTGCCGTCGCCTCCATGGCCGGCGGCTCCCGGGGGTCCGTGGCAGGTCCAGGCTGAGCCCTGGGGGACATCCCGGGTGACATGAGGGACGGGGTGACCGCCAGCAGCCTGGGCTGGCGAGACAGGGGCGTTTGCGGGTGGCACGTCCCCGGGAAGAGGAGGAGGCAGCGCACAAGACACACAACAGATATCTTGAGTGTCAAGAGTTCATATCTCTTGGATTGTTCCAGACAAACACTGTAAATTCTGAATACCACACTGATGCAGTAAGGAGATAAAATGGAAGTTTAGTACACAGAAGGAAGAGAGTATCATCAGACATTGTTAGTTGTAAATGCAGGCCATAATTATATTATAGTTCTTTCAATCTTTGGGGATGCCAGATCAGAATATAACTGCACTACTAGTAAATCAACTCAAGGGAAGATCATACTGCTGACTAGCAGTGCTCTGTGCAATATTCTACTCGAACGTTTTGGCTGTGTTATTACCATATGATACAGGTATCAAAATGCAAAAAGTCGCATTTAAAAAGAATCATTCTGCTCAAGTATCGGTTAAAAATGTAATTTAATTATTTTATACTGTTATTGATTTATCATAGGAGATAATTTTCATTTTGTTTTGTGAATATGAATCCTGAGTGCTTCTTTGTCAGTAACTAGATCTCTTGGATACGTATTTTATGGAGAACTTCTTAATGAAAAAATTTTGCTCTTCCCCTGATATATTCCATTCACCTCTGAAATTCCATGTAATGTAATGTGTTCTCCGTGCAAATATGTTGATAGTTTTTATAGTTTTGGTTCATGTCTGGGTTTTTTTTTAACAATACATAATCAAAAACCATGAAAACTAGAAGCAGAGGCAAAAATGTATGTGACAAATCATTAGGAACAACATAGGCAGAGGAAAATCATGCAATATATATAGAATAGATACTATAGAATTAAGGAAAAAAGGAGAACAGAAGAAAAGGCAGAGATAATGAAGGATGTCAACTGTTGTGACCACTTGCTTGTTTTTAGTGTGTATTGCTGTTTATGGCTAACATTTACTATGTGTACTCTCACATTTCTAAAGATGTTTTGCCTAGTTGACCAACAATTTCATGTCTTTTTTGCCTTTTTTTTTTTTTTTTTTTTTTCTTTTGAAAAAGGGGTGGTTGTCTGGTGTGACTACTCCAGAAAGCAGACCAAATGTCTTTTGATAGCTGGATTCATGGCTTTTAAGCCAAAGTTTCCATCTATGCTTTGTTGTTAATTCAGCCAAAGGTCCTCAGGTAAGTCACAGTAAAACCTGATTCTGACACCTTTTTTTTTTTTTTTTTTTTTTGCCTTGGAATAATGGAGTGGGAAAGGTGTATTATACTCTAGTAAAAAAAATAATTTAAAAAAATCCCAGAAAATATAGCTGAAAGTCTCACACAAATCTGAGAGTAAAATTTTTGTAAATATCACATATGATTGTCTTAGAGTCTTGCAGCCCTCTTAAATGACATGGAGAAGATAGATTTTAATAGAGAATACAAAATGTTACAAAATCCTGCAGCATGTATGTCATTAAGTAGGCACTTACTCTGTTTGTATTCAATCAGCTGCACTTAGCACCAAAGGACGCCGTGTCTAATTTATGGTACACTACTGCTGAAAATCAGGATGGTGACATACTTTTTAATGGCATGCAGGGCTCCAAATGCTCCAACTGTTCATCACTACCCTATCATTCTTGTTTTTTTTCATGTGTATCATGTGGTAGGTAAGACGTGCTTTTGGAAATTAAAGCAACAACATTTATCTATCTTCCTGCACAGTCAGATCATCTATTAGCTTAACGATAGTGTAGAAAAACCCTTATATATATGTTCTATTTATTAAGAGTTTTTCAGTACTTGAAAGGAGTAACAAGAACCACCAATAAAGTAAAACTACCTCTGTTTCCAAAAACTGCAGTAAAACAAAACACTAGATGTACAAATGGTTCTTGAACATAGCAATATTTCTCTACTA
The DNA here is from genome assembly GCF_000747805.2 of Chaetura pelagica. Taxonomy (NCBI): domain Eukaryota; kingdom Metazoa; phylum Chordata; class Aves; order Apodiformes; family Apodidae; genus Chaetura; species Chaetura pelagica. The sequence continues at coordinate 7,229,171 of NW_009952263.1, read as the reverse complement.
GACAGTGCTGTGTATGGTAAATGTGGGGGAAAAATATTCTGGAAAAGATTACATTGAAAAGCATACTAAAATCTTGCATTATCACGAAAAAAAATGTTTGGTTTTTTTTTTTTTTTGTCAAACCACAGATCCTTTGCCTATACTCCGTGCTCCAATTACAGGTTTTCAAATTCTTTTGGTTCCTTTGATAAGTGTCTTACTATCAGCACTGACTTCTCTTACAATGCTGTGTTTTTCTTTTGTTCTGCTTTGTTGTCACATCAAGCATCTTCCCACTCCTCCATCTACAGGGAAATTTTGAATGGGTTTCTCTATGTATATCAGATTCTAAGAGAAAGAGTCCTAATTTAAGAAAGGAGTTAAGCACAAACTTGATGGGAAAAGTATGCCAAAATCTTCTGTTTTGTTTTTTCATGATTTTTTTTTAAGTACTACTTTAGTGGAAGAGGGAGGATATTGCATTAAGAGATAAGGTTTGTGATTTTCTTTTCTCTCCTGGTTTTCGCCCAAGCTTTTCATTTACTAGATTATGTCTACTCAACTTATGCACCTTTGTAACATAGGTATTTCTTCTTGTATTTCAATGAGAAAATGTCACATACTACTTTTATTTGCAAGTTAGGTCTCTATTTTTTTTTATCCCACAAAAAGATAGTTCTTATATAGATGTCTGATTGGGTTTTATTTTTCCATGTTATTTAAATCAATAATCTTTGTGAGTTACTCAGGGTTTGTATTGCTTTAAGATAAAAAAAGATTATTTGGTCTTTTTTGTGTATATTTCAAAACTTTATTTTGTATAAAGAAATTTGCATGAAGGATTTGAAATGAGGCTGTGTAAATAAGGTATTTTTTTAATCTGCGGACCCTAACACAATTTTTAAAAAAACAAAACAACAAAAAACCCTAACCCCAATCAACTAAACAAAAAATTCCCAAACAAAGAAAACACACAAAAAAAATGCAAAAACACAGAACAAAACCCATAACACAAAAATCTGAAAATAATTGTGAAGATCTAAAAACCATTAGGTCTTTTATGAACAAGTTTTTTAAATTGTGTTTATTTTTTAAATCCTACTTTCAAAAAGAAAACTCAACTTTGAAGAATATTTTATTTTACAGATCAAAATGTCAGTCTTAGTTATGAAGCCAACCTCAACATTCAACCAGTATATGGAATTAGTTCAATATTATGCAAAGGGTCTCAGGGAGCTCTTTTTACTTACTGCACTCCTTGTTGTTTGTAGTTTAGTTTCTGGTGGATTTGGCTTCAGTTACAGAATATGTTAAAACCAGTTTCTTGGCATAAACTACATCCCGGGGTCATCTTCTGCACTGTGGTATATCTCGGTAATGATAAATAACATCCCCACACCAATTACACTAAGTAGAGTTGCCGATGTATTTAATACTCTCTTATCTATTTTAATACAGTAGAGCAGGTGGAAATTGGAGACAACCTGCCGTCAACAATATAACCTTCTGTAGTGTGTTAGCATTTGTATGAGAGCTATATAGATGGTAGATCATAACAAATACAAGTAATCATATGAAGTTTAAGGATCAGTGTCCAAGTGAATATAAATAGATAACAGAATGGCCATTTTAGAACTGGAGAGTCCTAAATGACAAAAGAGTCCCCAAACAAGAAAGACTTATGTCTTTTTGTTTGTTACGCAGGGTTTTTTTTGTTTCATTTCAATACAGATACAAAGATTTGTTTAGAAAGTGAATGTGTGTTCTTATGAATACATAACCTGAGGTAGGTTATATCTGTATGAATATACTTTGTAAATCAAGTTTAGTAGAAAGCAATTTATCACAGAAGTATTCTACTTTGAGATATGATTTTTAGAAGAAGAAGGTAAAAATTCTGTGAAAATGGACTAAGGAATATAATTATTAGTAGGTGTCATAAATCCTTAGATTTGGGTAGGTTCTAAATGCTAATGGAGATCGATAGGATTTTCTTTTATAATCTGTCTATATGTTGCTTTTATTCTCTGTATTTTTGAATACTCAAAATGCAGTGAAATTCTCCCTTTTCAGAGCCAGATAATTGGTTTTTTTTTAAGCAACAATAAGAAAACACTTTTATGGGAATTTGCTTTCAATTGTTTTGTTTGGGTAGGTTGTTTATTTTTGTTTCCTTACCATACGGTTGAAGTTTTGAGTCACACACTAGATGCTTGCAGCAGTTAATTACCTCAGCATTCAAGATAGCTCTTAAAAGCTTCTCCATGGAACTTTCCCTGGCAACATGCAGAGATGGGAGCTATCTCAGGACTCTGCTGGTTGCCAGTTCAGCTTCAGTTTAGTGAACAGACATTTTATTACTCTGGATTACTATGAGAACAACACAGACAACAGTCAGGATGAACAATTCACAGTAAATGTGGTGTTCAGCAAGTACAACTTTATATACATACATTTTTTTTAACGGCACATGAAATGCCTATGATCAGATTGCATTGTACATGCATTAATTATTTGAGAAGTTCTACACTAGGCCCTATTATTTCGTTTATCTTCCTGAGCTTGATTATGACTTTGGGAAGACTCTCTACAGGCATAGTGATTAGCAAGATGGGGCCTAACTTACCTGCAATTTTGATCTGTGTCCCACTGCAGAGCCAAGTACCTGCTCATCAGTGTGATTAAGGAATTCGCAGCCTCTAAGTCATTATGCTCACAGTTCCAGCTGTGCAGGGTGAGATAATCTTGAAGCATACGTGACATTTCTGTAGAAGATGACAAAAATATTTTTTGGGGCCAAGAAAGTCTGTATTTCATGGATAATTTCAGCAAGCTAACTCTGCTGGTGAATGACTTTAAATGAATTTCAGTTTCAGAAATAATAACAAGGCCACAGTCTGCAACCATTCCCTTAAGCCATGGTCTAATGATTATTGCACAAACAACCATGGAGATTTACAGTGTTTGTAATCTCCGGGGTATGATTAGTATCTTCACAGCAAAGCCGAAGTAATGGATCTTATTAGTGTTCTTGATATGTTTCTGTGCAAAATCACCCAACATAGTTTAATCTCCCTTCTGTGAACTTTGTAGTGAAGGGCTGAGGAGTGCTCAGCTGCTCCTTCTGCTAAGTGAGACAAGACATCATGGTATCACAGTTGGCAGATTTGGGGAGGAATGCAACAACTTAGTACTGATCATACAATGACTCTATTTACTACTATATGCCATTAATAATTCACTTCATTTTAATGGAGCCATCTTCAGAGCAGGTGCTCTGAAATAGGCTAAGACAGAAATTATTAGAATGGACAGCAGTAGTAAATGGTCTATGAGAAGTTTTAGTTCTATCCATCACGGTCTCTTCCATTACTTCCAGGAGAATCCTGGAGGAAGAAAAGCAGCTGCTTCTGTGGTGCTGCTTTACTGCTGTAGTGGCAGGTAGGTAGTTGGAGAGAAGTAGTAAAGAGCAACTGGAGCCTTGACGGCTCCATTCTCTCTCATATGTCACATATATGGCACATCTTTCTTATCTTCTATATCCCCTGGGTCCCAAAGACAAGGGATGATAGAAACCAGGTTCTGTATCTTGGAGGAGGGATAGTAAGTGCTCTCACATGCTCGGTGTAATTATTGCTGCCTGTTACCCACAGGGAACTGAGAATTGCAAGGTGCAAATCCAATTCAGCATGAGGGAGGAATACAGGATACGACCCATTTATTTTTAAGTTGGAGGAAATAATTAAAGCAAATTTGTTGTGGTTTTCACTCTGCTCTAATTACAACACAGAGCACTTCAACTGTAGTTATTGCCAGTTCTATTAGCATATTCTGTGTAAATTAAAATAATCATCCTGATTATCTGTCAAGATACACGTAAAGAGATCATAAAATAAATAGAATACAGTATTCATTTTCTTACTATAATATGTTGCCTAAAACTGAAATGTTATGGTCCCAGGAGTAATATATGGATAAATATTAATCTAAGAATTTGATATTACTTTTTCAGGTCATGCTTGTAAGTCACAGGAAGGTAAATAAAATGTTTCATTCTGGCTTTGTCACTTTTAAGTGGAAAGGCTATAAATCTGTGACCTGTCACTATGATCCTTAATAACTGAAGAGTGTAGTTAAGAAATTGAGATTCTGAGGAAAATAAAGTCCCAGCATACCGAGCTAAACTTGTAACTTTCCTTTAAAAGAAGTTGAAAATCTGAAATTAAAGACATAGTAAGGAACAAACTCATTTTAAAAGGATAAGAAAGTGAAGAACTAATTTTTCCTTCAATAATTTGGATGTATGTGAATAATCTGGCTGTAGAATGTAATAAACCAATATTATATCCATCCAAACGCTATTAGATTCAACATGGTATTTAAGAATCAGTTCTCTTTTTTTTTTAGACTTAAAGATATGTACATTTAAGATGTACAAAATTAAGATAAAATTGCTGAAAATCATTTTGGTGGAAAAAACAAAGCCAGTAATGTAACTTCAGCTGTGTAAACCTCTTAAAAGAAAAAAAAAAAAAAATAGTACTTTGCATGGTTCTAAACTTACTCATTTTGATGCAGAAAGCAACTGATTTTTCCATTGCCTTCATCACCTCTTTTCATTGCTTCTCCATTCCACCCCAAATAGATATTTTTTTTTCAGAGATGTATGCAATGTAAATTTAAGGCACAGATTCTTCTAGACCTGCCTGTTCTCAAAATACTAGTTTAAAAAAGGTGGAAATAAGGACACTGACATATCTATTATGCCAAATATCAAACTGTCAGCCATGAGGTAGATGTAAAAGATGAAATACGAACAAAGGAAAAACACATTAGAAAATACTGGCTTTTGATCTTTCATACCAATTTTATATTGAAGAAACTTAACTATTTTTCATTGAAATTTATTTGCATGGAATTAAAAAAAAGTATAATTCTTTGTGAGTACTGAGTAAAAAGCTTGAATCTGTAAGACAGTCATGTATACTCATGCAAACAAGATTTTGTGTTTCTGAGTTCCTGTTAAACATCTCTACATATATGCTTAGATTTACAGCAAATGCAGTTATGATCACAAACATAATGAATGCAAGTACTAGACAAAGCACAGATATTCACAGTTCCATTGAAGAAAATGGGAAATATGTCTGCTGTTAGTAGCAGGATTTAGCCTGTTCAGATTTCATTTAATTTCTCATTGGCAGTGGAATCAGTCTCTGCATCTCTTAAAATATTAAGCTCTGTGCTCCTGCATCCTGGCATAAGCAGAGGAAATGAGTAGTGACTGAAATGGTCTTACTCCGCCTGGCTTGGAGAAGTAACAGGTCCTGGAAACTGCCTTGGTAAAACAGAGCAGAAAAGCCCTATGTGGAGCCTAAAATAATAATTGAGGTTCAAGTCCAGAGCATAATCACTGGATTCATTGAACTCCTAAAAGATGTTTGAAAGGTCTTGTATTTGGAGGTTTGTAAAAATCAGTAGGGTTATATTTTAGTTAGATTTTATGGGGGGTTATAGGTAGTTGCATTAGTGTTTGAAGGGGAGGCTGTTAGATTTTATTTAGTAGAAATTACTAAATTTGTGTATTTCTGTCATCTTCTTGAAGCATGCAAGACTATGTAAGAAGGATAAATATAAATCCCTAAAACTCACCCTTTAATCAGTGGCATCATCAGCCAATTCTTGTGGAACTTCTGAGGCATAAAAATATGACTTATACAGTTTGATATGAAAAATGGGTCATGTTGGTGCAAGGAACACTAAATAAATAGACTTGAGTTTCTATATCTTCTCCTGCTTTGCTATTAGATCCAGGAAAGTAAGGGGGGTTGAGGGGTGGAGGGAGTGGGGCAGCAGGGAAAGGCAAAAGAGTTTCTTTCCTCTGAGCAGTGAGGAATTTAGGAAATTCGGAATTCTAGGGTAGAAGAGATACTCTCCCATCCTAGCAGCTGAGATACGAGAAACAGTGAAGCTAAACATTATAGATTGCCTCATAGTATCAGATAATAGGTATTTGTGACAGTGCCACCTGGAGATCTTGTGTTCCAAACAGAGCAACACCCAAGCCTCTGCTGGGTTTTGTTTATACAGGTCCTTTCAGAAGTTCAGTAAACTCCAGCATTGCCTTTTCAAGTCTGCAAGCCTTCATAATCACCCCTTAATGGTTCTTATGCAATGCCTTTTTGGTATGAAGTTTTGAAGTTTTTATTTTAGGGAACTGGGTAGCTAATTCAATGCAACTATATAGCCTTAACTTTTATATGGATGTAAACAGGGTGGTGGGGAAACAGGGTTTGCTACCAGTCTTTAAAAGGTGTATTTGTGACACACTTTCCTTCATGTTCCATCTTCATATACCTGTGTTTTGAAATGTCTTTGTATTTGAAGGGTAGGGAATTCTTTGAGAAACTCCATAATTAAATTACAGCATTTATTGTTCAGTGATCTCTTGAAAGATTTAATATATTTTGAAGGAGGATAACTCCCTACAAAAAAATTTCACACTGTATAAATATTTCCTGTGTTTGAAAGTAAGATTTTATTTCAAAAAAATCAGGCGAGTTTTTGAGGGATTTTTTTCATGGAGAAGAAAGAAATAGTATTACACAGAATACAGGTGATAGACAATTTGCCTCACTGTAAGGAGAATAAATGTTTTGAAAACAACAGTATCTGCCTCTTAGCTACCAGTAACACATTTTATGTGTTACATGTTTAACAAGTAGCTATGCAATGACATATTTAGGTAGAGGTTTTGGTCTAGAAACATTCTTTAAGAAATTATAGACAGACTGATCAATTTTAGCTGTTGATCACAGAAGTATAAGTTTATCACACAGCACTGGATGAAGCTCTATGGATGACTGTGCTTAAGCAAGTGATCTGAGAAATGTTCAAGTAGAAAGACTCAGAGCCCTGCAGTAATTGATCTAGACAAAATTGTGAGTGTCAAGCCTTTCCCTAATGTCTTTCTGTTAGGAAAACACACCTTGTTGGAGAGACGTACTGACTTTCTAAAAGAAAGAGCATTAAATTGATTTGTCTGAGACCAGATCTTTTTTAGTAACTCCTGCAACTGGTGAAATAGATTGATTTTCTTTTTATTCTTCTATGCCTTTGAGGAAGTATGTGAGAGAGAAATGTATGAGCATGATCCTGATATATTTGTTTAACCAACATGGAGAAGAGGATTGGATCAGGTGAACTGAATGTTGCAATCCTATCCCAGTCAGAAGAAACACCCCAGCTTGGGTGGGAAGAATACTGCAGGAAATTGCTGTTTAATTAGATATTTATTTAGTTAATTCAAGGCAAGCTCCTTCACTGCATTTTACCTACCAGTAATGGATTTTTCCATGCCATGTGTGGTATAATTTGATCTGGGTTTAGGCATAAGCTTTGCAGCAGAAGTTTCAAGTCATCTCTTTGAGGCTTTTTCCTACCAAGGCATAGAAAGAGGTTTCTTTTGAATCCATATATCCCTCATATATGCAATTGAATAGGATGTGGCCCTTTAAATGAAAGCATTCAGTTTAACCTACTGCAGATTGTTTTGGTGTCTGTCAAACTCCCACCTTTCTTCTCTACATGTGGTTAGCAGCTTCTTTGTAGAAGTGTGCAAGATTAAATAATGTGTCTTTTGTGATTGTGTTAAGGAAAATAACTTGCAAAGTAAAAAACCCTAATAAACTATACCGCATAGGAGGGATTCTTTTATTATTATTTTTTTTTCCCCTCTTCTGTTTGTTTTTCTTTGCTTTGTTTTATACCACAAACCTCTCAAAGCCAGGCTTCTCTTATCACCTTATCACTTTGGCTCTTGATAGCAATGATCAGGCAAAAATTGAAAGGTAAGACATTTCTGTGTAACTGCTGAATATTTACTTAGGACAGTGCATGCACTTGAGAAAACAAGCCTCTGTGTTATGTTGAATAACAGCAATTTGGGAGCCAAAGGAAGAGGGATAGAAACACTCTTGTAATGAAGAGGAGTTGGTACATTTTTTCTAAGTCCATTATGCGAATGTGTCTGTTCTTATGTCAAAAGAGTGAAAATGAAACTGTGACCATGAAAGTAAACATCAGATTTCAAAAATACATCAGAAATTAAATTTAAAGTAGACCTCAGTGACTTCTGTCTACTGATGTGAGTTATTGAAGTGTCCTACTGTAGGCCAAAGAGTAGTTTTGAGCTGGAATCACTAAGCTACATGATTGCTGTCACTCTTGCTCTCTATGGGTTGTGATTTACACATTTTTTTAAATTACTTTCTTTACTGTTTCTAAAGAGATTAAATTTGTCCATTGATATAAGTTGCTTTTTGTTGAGGTTTTTTTAAATTTATTTTTTTAATTTTTGTTTAATAAAGAAAGTTAGACTTTGTGTTTGGAATTTTCTTCCTTTTTCCCTAACTCAAGTTTCTCCTCAAGCTGTTTAATTTGTCCATGTATATTGAGTGCAGTGTATTTCATGCTCGTATGTACTTAACAGCAAATTGGGACATGTAGGTGATGAATGTTGCAGAGAATTGAGTTATGTTCATGTAAGTGGCAGCTATGCAGCCACAGCAAGGCATTAATGAACAATTCATAAATATGAAATTATATTTCGCTGAATTACTTTATTTGTTATTTTAAATAACTGTGCCATTTAGTACATAATTTGTGACTGAAAAGACAAAGGAATAATAATAATAAGACTACATTGGTATTCTCCAGTAGGAGCCTTTGGAAGCTATGGCATTGCTGTATCTTCCGATGAATGTCCAGGATAGAAATGCCAGCCATAAACTGCAGTACTGCTGCACAATAAAGTGGGAAAGAAGACCCTCTGTGATAAGTACAAACTGAGCATGTCTTAAGGGACTGGCAATGCCCTGAGTAATTTGTAGTTTAAGTAATAGGAAGGAAAAGAAACACTATTATAAAGTCATTAAATTACCTACATTTGGCAACACGAAGAACAATCAGTTATAATCAGCAGAATAAGACAGTGGGTGTCATTCTTGTCTGATTTTGCCAGTTTGGCTACATTTGTCAGCACTGTTTATAAAAATAATTTGCTCTTCTGGAACAGAATAAACAACCTTTTAAAAATAGATAGAAATCCTTTTCAATGTCATTATGCATTCAGTATTCCATGTTAATGTTATAACATTTTCTGCTAAGACTCCTGCATTTTCTTTACATGAAATGAACATGCTGCCAACACCTTTGTACATCGTTTGCCCTAGAATGGGAAACTCGGCAGGATGCTGCTTAGTTCCTAGGACCTGTAGAGTTCCATGTGCAGTTTTCAGCATCTGATTCAAACAAAGCCACTCTTGTTTTTAGGCCTTTTTGTGCTAACAAAATGGAACAGAAGTTTGTAGGTGCTTGCTTACTGGATCTTGTTCATATCTGCTTTTCCATTAATTAAACCGCGATTCCACCAAGTTGAAGGAAATAAGATTATTTTATTTTTTAAGTTTCTCCTT
>NW_009952263.1:7219397-7219667 GCF_000747805.2 Chaetura pelagica | reverse complement strand
ATATTGAACAAAATATTTCACTTTTTAAAATGTAAAACTTATTTAAATAGAAGGATAAGAAGGAGTAGGTCTGAGCCTGTCAATTTGAATGCAATGGTGTTTTTTCTAGGTTGATCTTTCATTATCCTTTCTGGACATTTTTCTCTTTATGAACAAGTTAGCATGCCATTACCACGTGCTTTGTGGTGCCACATAGGTGCTGTCATTTTTCTTAACTGTTTCTTTCGTTCTCGTGACTGCTACATGAGTTCTAAATAACAAGTTCAGCAG